>NC_079883.1:8746727-8818321 GCF_029227915.1 Hydractinia symbiolongicarpus | reverse complement strand
TTTGCATGAATATATTTTGTAATAGCTTGGCGAGATGAACCACCGCGTTCCTTTAGGGTAGCGATAGCAGCCTTGATCATGTCCACATATTTAGGGTGATCAGCTGTCTTCTTTGCAGCAGGTTTCTTCTTGGGTGCGATTTTCTTTGGAGAAGCTGCTTCACTCATTTTTAATGTTTTCTTACAACAATCCAACGATAAACGATGCTTGTTATCACAGTAGAAGTATACTAAACATTACCGTGTAAATGAGATATAATTTAAGACGGTGCGAAGTATGCGGACGTAAAAGTACCACTCCCGGGAATTGATTTGGCGCGAAAACAGAAATGTGTGTTTCTGTACATCGTATAATGTCCGTTTTGGGTGCCGCGACTATGCGAAAGCATGTTAATTTTTATTTGTAGTACGACGCAATAGTCTGCAAGAGAAGCTGCTGGAGTTTGAGGTCTTCAGCATTACATCTAGTCTGTTAATTTGGGCTTCTTCCGCGCTCGTGTTAGGATTTTCATAAAGCGTTCTTTGGTTTGCGTTGCGTATGTCGGCCTACATCATCGACACGGCCTGTTTCCGGCTATTAGGAGCAATTCATATATTGGGCACTGCGTTTCGACTTTTTTATTAGACCACAGTAAAAAAATTCACTCACAGAAGTCCCTTTCTTTCATGGCTACAAACACGAAGAATTCTGTCGTAAGTAAAACGAATGCGCAAGCCAAAATGACGATGGGGCGAAGTCATAAGCATGGCCCTGTGGCCCAATGGATAAGGCATCTGACTACGAATCAGGGGATTCCAGGTTCGACTCCTGGCAGGGTCGCACTGTCGCATTTCGGCTGCATGGTCTACTGTGTAACGCGCGCGCACGTTCTGGCGTAATGCGTTGATAAACGGAATGTACGCAGACATATTGGAAAGTAATATCACGCACTTAGTATCGTCGCCTTTGTTAGCATTCATGTAAGTTACCATCCACTCGCTACAGTCGCTCTCCATCCTACGGCTAAATCAACAGCCGTGATTTTTACTATGTCGCCGTCCATCCGTACGCGGTGACAGTTGTAAGCTTTACAGTAACGTGACATGCTCCACAAGCAGTTACGGTGTGTGGACGATGCCTATCATGGCAACGCTTGTTCTTTATCGCTTCTCGGCCTAATGGCTAAGATCAAGTGTAGTATCTGTTCTTATCAGTTTAATATCTGGTAGGCCATTCTCTGAATGGTCAGTATATTAATCTGATTTTTGGCCTTGGGTCATGGAGGTGGATTCATTCACGCCGTGACCACGGGTTGCCTTGGTGTTGCACTATTACCGATGGCGGCCCACATAAGCAATAAAAGAATAATAGCAGTCCTCTTTCCGACGGCACTCTGCATAGTCTACGGCGGGAACAAAACGCGTACACTGGGGGAGAATACAGCCTATGCCCCGCGACACGGCAGTTTATAACACACTCAAGCCACAAGCATTAACAAACTTTGAAGGGTACCCTCATGCTACGGTGCAGTTCCAACTCATACTTACCTGACGGGGAAGTAAAGACTGATCAATGAGGGTTTTCTTCCAGAGTGAGGCTCTTGCATTGCACTACGCTTGGGCTGACCTCTGCGATTACTGCAAACGTCAGTAACTCGACCGTACAATTTCTGGTAGTGGGGGCCTGCGTCCGCGCTCGCCCCCTCCTTAAGTCAAAATGAATGAGCTTAGAAAAGTTGCGCGGCCAAATGTCGGTGGTGACTTAAACGCTAAGGTAAAACCTCGCTTGGCTGTTACGAAACGTGATTGCGATATAAGTCCTCGGAAGGCGGCGGAATTTTATTTTATTTGCCATTCCGTCAGGGTTATTGGATGATCGGCAATAGATCGAGTTTGTATGCATTTGAAAGCTCTTTTTTCTCGTACTATCACCTGAAAATGTCGTAGGAAAATGTCATAGGAAACACTTTCAACAACCGCCACGTTCCTTAATTGTTATAACAAGAAATATATCACAGCAAATGAAAATGAAAAGCCTACGACACCGGGAGTTCCCAGGCGGTCCCCCATCCAAGTACTATCCCGGCCCGACGATGCTTAACTTCCGTGATCAGACGAGAACGGGTGTGTTCATCGTGGTATGGCCGTAGACATTAGTAGGTGCAAATACGTGCAATTTATTTTGACGTTGTGATCAAATTTTTTTATTTAATTTCTTTGAGTTACTTAGGACAAGGCGTATGCATGGATTATCTATTAGACTTTAAGGTTATAGTTTTGTGAAAAAAACAATGTTTTTTTAAAGATGTGTGGCTATAAAAATAGCCGTTGTTTTCTGAGTGTAGCGGTTTACTTCTTCTGTCCTTTGTCGTTCTTCTTTGGGAGTAAGACAGCTTGAATGTTTGGCAAAACACCACCAGCTGCAATGGTTACACCGCTCAAAAGTTTGTTTAATTCTTCATCATTACGAACAGCCAATTGTAAATGTCTTGGAATAATCCTAGCTTTTTTGTTGTCTCTTGCTGCGTTACCAGCCAACTCCAATATCTCAGCAGATAAATATTCCAAGACGGCTGCTAAGTAAACTGGTGCTCCAGATCCAATTCGGTTAGCATAGTGCCCTCTACGAAGGAATCTATGCACTCTACCGACTGGAAATTGAAGTCCAGCTCTTGAGGATCTTGTCTTGGCTTTAGCCTTAGCTTTTCCACCTTTTCCACGTCCAGACATAACTGCGATTTGATTTGTAAGTTAATACAAAAACGTACGAATATTTAACGTAAGTGTTAACGAAATAAACTTTACTCGTTTTTTCATCATAAAAATAGGATCGAAATCATGTTTTTTTAACCAATCATAATTAAGTATTAAACAAAAGATTTTTTTTTTAACCAATTAAATTGCGTATCGGCGTTTTCGGATCGAATTCGATCCGATTTTTTTACTTATAAACAAAAAGTTTTGACTTGCAGTTTAATGCTTATTTACAAGTTAAGTAGCAAAAATTTTTAACCATGTCTGACGCAGCAGCTAAAGGAGGAAAACAGGCACCTAAAGTAGCCAAGAAAGGTGAAAAAAGAGCCGGCAAAAAAGGAGGAAAGATTGGTGGAACTGGTGAAAAGAAACGCAAGAGAAAGAGAAAGGAAAGTTATGCTATTTACATCTACAATGTTTTGAAACAAGTTCACCCAGATGTCGGAGTTTCAAGCAAAGCTATGAGCATCATGAACTCATTTGTCAACGACATCTTTGAGCGCATTGCTTCCGAAGCTTCGCGTTTGGCTCTTCAAAACAAAAAGTCGACCATCTCTTCTCGTGAAATTCAAACCGCAGTACGTCTTCTCTTGCCTGGAGAACTTGCAAAACACGCAGTCAGTGAAGGAACAAAAGCCGTCACAAAATACACAAGCAGCAAGTAAACCAACGTCTACCAAACACAAACGGTCTTTTTTAAGACCACACATCTTTAAAAAAACATTTACTTGGCGTCACTACAAGTTAACCGAAGTTAATAAAACTTCTAAATAATGTGCTTAAGAACACTAGCCTACATTTAAAATACTTCCCCATGTGTGTGTGGATTAGCTTCACTTTTCATACGTATTATTAGCTGTACTTGCAGAAAAGACAAGTACATTGATCCATGTTATTGCTTACATTTAACTTAACCCAGCTTTTCACGGAAACACTCCCAGGCAAATTAACCCTACAAAGTATTTCTAAATTTTTTTTGTGTCATATATGACATAGTATCGTATAGCAATAAATGTAACTGTGACAAGACTTTACACATTGTGTAATTTGGAAGCGTGCACAAAGTAATGTTTTAAAAGATTTGTGGCTATAAAAATAGCCGTTTTTGTTGAGCAATGACAACGCTTAACCTCCGAATCCGTAAAGAGTTCTTCCTTGACGTTTTAAGGCATAAACAACATCCATAGCGGTAACGGTCTTGCGTTTAGCGTGCTCTGTGTAGGTTACAGCATCACGAATAACATTCTCTAAGAAAACCTTCAGTACACCTCTGGTTTCCTCATAGATAAGGCCAGAGATACGTTTGACACCACCTCGTCGAGCAAGACGCCGAATAGCAGGTTTTGTGATTCCCTGAATGTTATCACGAAGAATTTTTCGGTGACGTTTAGCACCTCCTTTTCCCAATCCTTTACCTCCTTTTCCGCGTCCAGACATATTGATATAGTTGCGTACAGAACGAGTACAAAAACAACGTTTGAGTTAACAGAATTCAGACAGCTTTAAAAAGAGGCCATAAAATTACCTACTGCTCGTGGAAACACCCTAATTAACCAATAGAGTTGCGTCATTACAAAATGTTCCGAACATTTTGTACATTTTTTTAAGTAAAACTGTAGTTTTTTTAAAAATTCGTGGTCTTAATGTTTCAGTAAGGCAATAAATTTGGCATCGTTGGAATTCGCCAAACCTTCTGCTACTTACTAAAAAAAAAAAAAGTCAAAAGCTTTTGTGTATCAGAAGATACAGCCGTTTTCCCGTAGCCAAAAAACACAGATTTTATAAAAATGTTAAAGTAATGAGCGTAATGTCATTATGCAGCCAATCAGAAATTACTTTCTTAGCACCAATCAAATGGTTTGTTTTGAACCTTAGCTGTCAATCAATATGAGAAATAAAACTTTGGCGCGATAGTGCATTTTAGACCGTCTTGTGTATCCGTACTACATCGACTTCTTAAAATATGGCTCGTACAAAGCAAACTGCACGTAAATCTACTGGAGGAAAGGCTCCACGAAAACAACTCGCCACTAAAGCTGCGAGGAAAAGCGCACCAGCTACTGGAGGAGTGAAAAAACCACATCGTTACAGACCTGGTACAGTTGCTCTCAGAGAAATCAGAAGATACCAGAAGTCAACCGAGCTCTTGATCCGCAAGTTGCCTTTCCAGCGTCTTGTGCGAGAAATTGCTCAGGACTTCAAAACAGATCTGCGATTCCAGAGCACAGCCGTTATGGCTCTGCAAGAGGCTTCTGAAGCGTACCTTGTTGGCTTGTTCGAGGATACTAACTTGTGTGCCATTCACGCAAAACGAGTTACAATCATGCCTAAAGACATCCAGTTGGCAAGAAGAATTCGTGGGGAACGTGCCTAAGCATCTTACCAAACAAAAAACGGCTATTTTTATAGCCACACATCCATAAAAAATATTACGGCTAGCTTTTTATATCAAACTTTGTCCTGCTTTCTGTTTAAATTTTATGCTACATAAAAATTTTATGCTACATAAAGTTTGACAATGTTAAAAATATGAAGGGCAAGAAAAGTAAAAGCAAGAAAATAAGAAATTTAAAAACGAAAATACTTAAACTTAGGGAATCTAATCTTAAATTTACTCTTTTTTAACTGTTTAAGTGACTTAAACAAGTTTAACTTTGTACCAAGATAATGTTTTTTTGTAAATGTGTGGCTATAAAAATAGCCGTTTGTTAATGTAATAGCCAGATACACACAAATTATTTTTTTGCGGTCTTCTTTGCTGCCTTTTTGGGAGTCTTTTTGACCTTCTTTGCTGCAGGTTTTTTAGCAACAGGCTTCTTTGTGGGTTTCTTAGCTGCTGGTTTCTTAGCCGAGGCTTTCTTTGTGGCAGGCTTCTTTGCTGCTTTCTTTGGCGTGCTCTTCTTTGCTGGCTTCTTTTTTGGTGTACTTTTCTTTGCAGTAGGCTTCTTTGCCGTTGGCTTTTTTGCTGCGGCCTTTTTCTTAGGTTTTTCTTTTTTTACCTGACCTAGCTTGAATGATCCAGAAGCACCAGTGCCTTTAGTTTGAATCAAATCGCCTGATGTTACTCCTCGTTTAAGAGCCATTTTCAGATGATGATCTGAGTTTTCAGCAACTTTGTAATTTGCATGAATATATTTTGTAATAGCTTGGCGAGATGAACCACCGCGTTCCTTTAGGGTAGCGATAGCAGCCTTGATCATGTCCACATATTTAGGGTGATCAGCTGTCTTCTTTGCAGCAGGTTTCTTCTTGGGTGCGATTTTCTTTGGAGAAGCTGCTTCACTCATTTTTAATGTTTTCTTACAACAATCCAACGATAAACGATGCTTGTTATCACAGTAGAAGTATACTAAACATTACCGTGTAAATGAGATATAATTTAAGACGGTGCGAAGTATGCGGACGTAAAAGTACCACTCCCGGGAATTGATTTGGCGCGAAAACAGAAATGTGTGTTTCTGTACATCGTATAATGTCCGTTTTGGGTGCCGCGACTATGCGAAAGCATGTTAATTTTTATTTGTAGTACGACGCAATAGTCTGCAAGAGAAGCTGCTGGAGTTTGAGGTCTTCAGCATTACATCTAGTCTGTTAATTTGGGCTTCTTCCGCGCTCGTGTTAGGATTTTCATAAAGCGTTCTTTGGTTTGCGTTGCGTATGTCGGCCTACATCATCGACACGGCCTGTTTCCGGCTATTAGGAGCAATTCATATATTGGGCACTGCGTTTCGACTTTTTTATTAGACCACAGTAAAAAAATTCACTCACAGAAGTCCCTTTCTTTCATGGCTACAAACACGAAGAATTCTGTCGTAAGTAAAACGAATGCGCAAGCCAAAATGACGATGGGGCGAAGTCATAAGCATGGCCCTGTGGCCCAATGGATAAGGCATCTGACTACGAATCAGGGGATTCCAGGTTCGACTCCTGGCAGGGTCGCACTGTCGCATTTCGGCTGCATGGTCTACTGTGTAACGCGCGCGCACGTTCTGGCGTAATGCGTTGATAAACGGAATGTACGCAGACATATTGGAAAGTAATATCACGCACTTAGTATCGTCGCCTTTGTTAGCATTCATGTAAGTTACCATCCACTCGCTACAGTCGCTCTCCATCCTACGGCTAAATCAACAGCCGTGATTTTTACTATGTCGCCGTCCATCCGTACGCGGTGACAGTTGTAAGCTTTACAGTAACGTGACATGCTCCACAAGCAGTTACGGTGTGTGGACGATGCCTATCATGGCAACGCTTGTTCTTTATCGCTTCTCGGCCTAATGGCTAAGATCAAGTGTAGTATCTGTTCTTATCAGTTTAATATCTGGTAGGCCATTCTCTGAATGGTCAGTATATTAATCTGATTTTTGGCCTTGGGTCATGGAGGTGGATTCATTCACGCCGTGACCACGGGTTGCCTTGGTGTTGCACTATTACCGATGGCGGCCCACATAAGCAATAAAAGAATAATAGCAGTCCTCTTTCCGACGGCACTCTGCATAGTCTACGGCGGGAACAAAACGCGTACACTGGGGGAGAATACAGCCTATGCCCCGCGACACGAGCAGTTTATAACACACTCAAGCCACAAGCATTAACAAACTTTGAAGGGTACCCTCATGCTACGGTGCAGTTCCAACTCATACTTACCTGACGGGGAAGTAAAGACTGATCAATGAGGGTTTTCTTCCAGAGTGAGGCTCTTGCATTGCACTACGCTTGGGCTGACCTCTGCGATTACTGCAAACGTCAGTAACTCGACCGTACAATTTCTGGTAGTGGGGGCCTGCGTCCGCGCTCGCCCCCTCCTTAAGTCAAAATGAATGAGCTTAGAAAAGTTGCGCGGCCAAATGTCGGTGGTGACTTAAACGCTAAGGTAAAACCTCGCTTGGCTGTTACGAAACGTGATTGCGATATAAGTCCTCGGAAGGCGGCGGAATTTTATTTTATTTGCCATTCCGTCAGGGTTATTGGATGATCGGCAATAGATCGAGTTTGTATGCATTTGAAAGCTCTTTTTTCTCGTACTATCACCTGAAAATGTCGTAGGAAAATGTCATAGGAAACACTTTCAACAACCGCCACGTTCCTTAATTGTTATAACAAGAAATATATCACAGCAAATGAAAATGAAAAGCCTACGACACCGGGAGTTCCCAGGCGGTCCCCCATCCAAGTACTATCCCGGCCCGACGATGCTTAACTTCCGTGATCAGACGAGAACGGGTGTGTTCATCGTGGTATGGCCGTAGACATTAGTAGGTGCAAATACGTGCAATTTATTTTGACGTTGTGATCAAATTTTTTTATTTAATTTCTTTGAGTTACTTAGGACAAGGCGTATGCATGGATTATCTATTAGACTTTAAGGTTATAGTTTTGTGAAAAAAACAATGTTTTTTTAAAGATGTGTGGCTATAAAAATAGCCGTTGTTTTCTGAGTGTAGCGGTTTACTTCTTCTGTCCTTTGTCGTTCTTCTTTGGGAGTAAGACAGCTTGAATGTTTGGCAAAACACCACCAGCTGCAATGGTTACACCGCTCAAAAGTTTGTTTAATTCTTCATCATTACGAACAGCCAATTGTAAATGTCTTGGAATAATCCTAGCTTTTTTGTTGTCTCTTGCTGCGTTACCAGCCAACTCCAATATCTCAGCAGATAAATATTCCAAGACGGCTGCTAAGTAAACTGGTGCTCCAGATCCAATTCGGTTAGCATAGTGCCCTCTACGAAGGAATCTATGCACTCTACCGACTGGAAATTGAAGTCCAGCTCTTGAGGATCTTGTCTTGGCTTTAGCCTTAGCTTTTCCACCTTTTCCACGTCCAGACATAACTGCGATTTGATTTGTAAGTTAATACAAAAACGTACGAATATTTAACGTAAGTGTTAACGAAATAAACTTTACTCGTTTTTTCATCATAAAAATAGGATCGAAATCATGTTTTTTTAACCAATCATAATTAAGTATTAAACAAAAGATTTTTTTTTTAACCAATTAAATTGCGTATCGGCGTTTTCGGATCGAATTCGATCCGATTTTTTTACTTATAAACAAAAAGTTTTGACTTGCAGTTTAATGCTTATTTACAAGTTAAGTAGCAAAAATTTTTAACCATGTCTGACGCAGCAGCTAAAGGAGGAAAACAGGCACCTAAAGTAGCCAAGAAAGGTGAAAAAAGAGCCGGCAAAAAAGGAGGAAAGATTGGTGGAACTGGTGAAAAGAAACGCAAGAGAAAGAGAAAGGAAAGTTATGCTATTTACATCTACAATGTTTTGAAACAAGTTCACCCAGATGTCGGAGTTTCAAGCAAAGCTATGAGCATCATGAACTCATTTGTCAACGACATCTTTGAGCGCATTGCTTCCGAAGCTTCGCGTTTGGCTCTTCAAAACAAAAAGTCGACCATCTCTTCTCGTGAAATTCAAACCGCAGTACGTCTTCTCTTGCCTGGAGAACTTGCAAAACACGCAGTCAGTGAAGGAACAAAAGCCGTCACAAAATACACAAGCAGCAAGTAAACCAACGTCTACCAAACACAAACGGTCTTTTTTAAGACCACACATCTTTAAAAAAACATTTACTTGGCGTCACTACAAGTTAACCGAAGTTAATAAAACTTCTAAATAATGTGCTTAAGAACACTAGCCTACATTTAAAATACTTCCCCATGTGTGTGTGGATTAGCTTCACTTTTCATACGTATTATTAGCTGTACTTGCAGAAAAGACAAGTACATTGATCCATGTTATTGCTTACATTTAACTTAACCCAGCTTTTCACGGAAACACTCCCAGGCAAATTAACCCTACAAAGTATTTCTAAATTTTTTTTGTGTCATATATGACATAGTATCGTATAGCAATAAATGTAACTGTGACAAGACTTTACACATTGTGTAATTTGGAAGCGTGCACAAAGTAATGTTTTAAAAGATTTGTGGCTATAAAAATAGCCGTTTTTGTTGAGCAATGACAACGCTTAACCTCCGAATCCGTAAAGAGTTCTTCCTTGACGTTTTAAGGCATAAACAACATCCATAGCGGTAACGGTCTTGCGTTTAGCGTGCTCTGTGTAGGTTACAGCATCACGAATAACATTCTCTAAGAAAACCTTCAGTACACCTCTGGTTTCCTCATAGATAAGGCCAGAGATACGTTTGACACCACCTCGTCGAGCAAGACGCCGAATAGCAGGTTTTGTGATTCCCTGAATGTTATCACGAAGAATTTTTCGGTGACGTTTAGCACCTCCTTTTCCCAATCCTTTACCTCCTTTTCCGCGTCCAGACATATTGATATAGTTGCGTACAGAACGAGTACAAAAACAACGTTTGAGTTAACAGAATTCAGACAGCTTTAAAAAGAGGCCATAAAATTACCTACTGCTCGTGGAAACACCCTAATTAACCAATAGAGTTGCGTCATTACAAAATGTTCCGAACATTTTGTACATTTTTTTAAGTAAAACTGTAGTTTTTTTAAAAATTCGTGGTCTTAATGTTTCAGTAAGGCAATAAATTTGGCATCGTTGGAATTCGCCAAACCTTCTGCTACTTACTAAAAAAAAAAAAAGTCAAAAGCTTTTGTGTATCAGAAGATACAGCCGTTTTCCCGTAGCCAAAAAACACAGATTTTATAAAAATGTTAAAGTAATGAGCGTAATGTCATTATGCAGCCAATCAGAAATTACTTTCTTAGCACCAATCAAATGGTTTGTTTTGAACCTTAGCTGTCAATCAATATGAGAAATAAAACTTTGGCGCGATAGTGCATTTTAGACCGTCTTGTGTATCCGTACTACATCGACTTCTTAAAATATGGCTCGTACAAAGCAAACTGCACGTAAATCTACTGGAGGAAAGGCTCCACGAAAACAACTCGCCACTAAAGCTGCGAGGAAAAGCGCACCAGCTACTGGAGGAGTGAAAAAACCACATCGTTACAGACCTGGTACAGTTGCTCTCAGAGAAATCAGAAGATACCAGAAGTCAACCGAGCTCTTGATCCGCAAGTTGCCTTTCCAGCGTCTTGTGCGAGAAATTGCTCAGGACTTCAAAACAGATCTGCGATTCCAGAGCACAGCCGTTATGGCTCTGCAAGAGGCTTCTGAAGCGTACCTTGTTGGCTTGTTCGAGGATACTAACTTGTGTGCCATTCACGCAAAACGAGTTACAATCATGCCTAAAGACATCCAGTTGGCAAGAAGAATTCGTGGGGAACGTGCCTAAGCATCTTACCAAACAAAAAACGGCTATTTTTATAGCCACACATCCATAAAAAATATTACGGCTAGCTTTTTATATCAAACTTTGTCCTGCTTTCTGTTTAAATTTTATGCTACATAAAAATTTTATGCTACATAAAGTTTGACAATGTTAAAAATATGAAGGGCAAGAAAAGTAAAAGCAAGAAAATAAGAAATTTAAAAACGAAAATACTTAAACTTAGGGAATCTAATCTTAAATTTACTCTTTTTTAACTGTTTAAGTGACTTAAACAAGTTTAACTTTGTACCAAGATAATGTTTTTTTGTAAATGTGTGGCTATAAAAATAGCCGTTTGTTAATGTAATAGCCAGATACACACAAATTATTTTTTTGCGGTCTTCTTTGCTGCCTTTTTGGGAGTCTTTTTGACCTTCTTTGCTGCAGGTTTTTTAGCAACAGGCTTCTTTGTGGGTTTCTTAGCTGCTGGTTTCTTAGCCGAGGCTTTCTTTGTGGCAGGCTTCTTTGCTGCTTTCTTTGGCGTGCTCTTCTTTGCTGGCTTCTTTTTTGGTGTACTTTTCTTTGCAGTAGGCTTCTTTGCCGTTGGCTTTTTTGCTGCGGCCTTTTTCTTAGGTTTTTCTTTTTTTACCTGACCTAGCTTGAATGATCCAGAAGCACCAGTGCCTTTAGTTTGAATCAAATCGCCTGATGTTACTCCTCGTTTAAGAGCCATTTTCAGATGATGATCTGAGTTTTCAGCAACTTTGTAATTTGCATGAATATATTTTGTAATAGCTTGGCGAGATGAACCACCGCGTTCCTTTAGGGTAGCGATAGCAGCCTTGATCATGTCCACATATTTAGGGTGATCAGCTGTCTTCTTTGCAGCAGGTTTCTTCTTGGGTGCGATTTTCTTTGGAGAAGCTGCTTCACTCATTTTTAATGTTTTCTTACAACAATCCAACGATAAACGATGCTTGTTATCACAGTAGAAGTATACTAAACATTACCGTGTAAATGAGATATAATTTAAGACGGTGCGAAGTATGCGGACGTAAAAGTACCACTCCCGGGAATTGATTTGGCGCGAAAACAGAAATGTGTGTTTCTGTACATCGTATAATGTCCGTTTTGGGTGCCGCGACTATGCGAAAGCATGTTAATTTTTATTTGTAGTACGACGCAATAGTCTGCAAGAGAAGCTGCTGGAGTTTGAGGTCTTCAGCATTACATCTAGTCTGTTAATTTGGGCTTCTTCCGCGCTCGTGTTAGGATTTTCATAAAGCGTTCTTTGGTTTGCGTTGCGTATGTCGGCCTACATCATCGACACGGCCTGTTTCCGGCTATTAGGAGCAATTCATATATTGGGCACTGCGTTTCGACTTTTTTATTAGACCACAGTAAAAAAATTCACTCACAGAAGTCCCTTTCTTTCATGGCTACAAACACGAAGAATTCTGTCGTAAGTAAAACGAATGCGCAAGCCAAAATGACGATGGGGCGAAGTCATAAGCATGGCCCTGTGGCCCAATGGATAAGGCATCTGACTACGAATCAGGGGATTCCAGGTTCGACTCCTGGCAGGGTCGCACTGTCGCATTTCGGCTGCATGGTCTACTGTGTAACGCGCGCGCACGTTCTGGCGTAATGCGTTGATAAACGGAATGTACGCAGACATATTGGAAAGTAATATCACGCACTTAGTATCGTCGCCTTTGTTAGCATTCATGTAAGTTACCATCCACTCGCTACAGTCGCTCTCCATCCTACGGCTAAATCAACAGCCGTGATTTTTACTATGTCGCCGTCCATCCGTACGCGGTGACAGTTGTAAGCTTTACAGTAACGTGACATGCTCCACAAGCAGTTACGGTGTGTGGACGATGCCTATCATGGCAACGCTTGTTCTTTATCGCTTCTCGGCCTAATGGCTAAGATCAAGTGTAGTATCTGTTCTTATCAGTTTAATATCTGGTAGGCCATTCTCTGAATGGTCAGTATATTAATCTGATTTTTGGCCTTGGGTCATGGAGGTGGATTCATTCACGCCGTGACCACGGGTTGCCTTGGTGTTGCACTATTACCGATGGCGGCCCACATAAGCAATAAAAGAATAATAGCAGTCCTCTTTCCGACGGCACTCTGCATAGTCTACGGCGGGAACAAAACGCGTACACTGGGGGAGAATACAGCCTATGCCCCGCGACACGGCAGTTTATAACACACTCAAGCCACAAGCATTAACAAACTTTGAAGGGTACCCTCATGCTACGGTGCAGTTCCAACTCATACTTACCTGACGGGGAAGTAAAGACTGATCAATGAGGGTTTTCTTCCAGAGTGAGGCTCTTGCATTGCACTACGCTTGGGCTGACCTCTGCGATTACTGCAAACGTCAGTAACTCGACCGTACAATTTCTGGTAGTGGGGGCCTGCGTCCGCGCTCGCCCCCTCCTTAAGTCAAAATGAATGAGCTTAGAAAAGTTGCGCGGCCAAATGTCGGTGGTGACTTAAACGCTAAGGTAAAACCTCGCTTGGCTGTTACGAAACGTGATTGCGATATAAGTCCTCGGAAGGCGGCGGAATTTTATTTTATTTGCCATTCCGTCAGGGTTATTGGATGATCGGCAATAGATCGAGTTTGTATGCATTTGAAAGCTCTTTTTTCTCGTACTATCACCTGAAAATGTCGTAGGAAAATGTCATAGGAAACACTTTCAACAACCGCCACGTTCCTTAATTGTTATAACAAGAAATATATCACAGCAAATGAAAATGAAAAGCCTACGACACCGGGAGTTCCCAGGCGGTCCCCCATCCAAGTACTATCCCGGCCCGACGATGCTTAACTTCCGTGATCAGACGAGAACGGGTGTGTTCATCGTGGTATGGCCGTAGACATTAGTAGGTGCAAATACGTGCAATTTATTTTGACGTTGTGATCAAATTTTTTTATTTAATTTCTTTGAGTTACTTAGGACAAGGCGTATGCATGGATTATCTATTAGACTTTAAGGTTATAGTTTTGTGAAAAAAACAATGTTTTTTTAAAGATGTGTGGCTATAAAAATAGCCGTTGTTTTCTGAGTGTAGCGGTTTACTTCTTCTGTCCTTTGTCGTTCTTCTTTGGGAGTAAGACAGCTTGAATGTTTGGCAAAACACCACCAGCTGCAATGGTTACACCGCTCAAAAGTTTGTTTAATTCTTCATCATTACGAACAGCCAATTGTAAATGTCTTGGAATAATCCTAGCTTTTTTGTTGTCTCTTGCTGCGTTACCAGCCAACTCCAATATCTCAGCAGATAAATATTCCAAGACGGCTGCTAAGTAAACTGGTGCTCCAGATCCAATTCGGTTAGCATAGTGCCCTCTACGAAGGAATCTATGCACTCTACCGACTGGAAATTGAAGTCCAGCTCTTGAGGATCTTGTCTTGGCTTTAGCCTTAGCTTTTCCACCTTTTCCACGTCCAGACATAACTGCGATTTGATTTGTAAGTTAATACAAAAACGTACGAATATTTAACGTAAGTGTTAACGAAATAAACTTTACTCGTTTTTTCATCATAAAAATAGGATCGAAATCATGTTTTTTTAACCAATCATAATTAAGTATTAAACAAAAGATTTTTTTTTTAACCAATTAAATTGCGTATCGGCGTTTTCGGATCGAATTCGATCCGATTTTTTTACTTATAAACAAAAAGTTTTGACTTGCAGTTTAATGCTTATTTACAAGTTAAGTAGCAAAAATTTTTAACCATGTCTGACGCAGCAGCTAAAGGAGGAAAACAGGCACCTAAAGTAGCCAAGAAAGGTGAAAAAAGAGCCGGCAAAAAAGGAGGAAAGATTGGTGGAACTGGTGAAAAGAAACGCAAGAGAAAGAGAAAGGAAAGTTATGCTATTTACATCTACAATGTTTTGAAACAAGTTCACCCAGATGTCGGAGTTTCAAGCAAAGCTATGAGCATCATGAACTCATTTGTCAACGACATCTTTGAGCGCATTGCTTCCGAAGCTTCGCGTTTGGCTCTTCAAAACAAAAAGTCGACCATCTCTTCTCGTGAAATTCAAACCGCAGTACGTCTTCTCTTGCCTGGAGAACTTGCAAAACACGCAGTCAGTGAAGGAACAAAAGCCGTCACAAAATACACAAGCAGCAAGTAAACCAACGTCTACCAAACACAAACGGTCTTTTTTAAGACCACACATCTTTAAAAAAACATTTACTTGGCGTCACTACAAGTTAACCGAAGTTAATAAAACTTCTAAATAATGTGCTTAAGAACACTAGCCTACATTTAAAATACTTCCCCATGTGTGTGTGGATTAGCTTCACTTTTCATACGTATTATTAGCTGTACTTGCAGAAAAGACAAGTACATTGATCCATGTTATTGCTTACATTTAACTTAACCCAGCTTTTCACGGAAACACTCCCAGGCAAATTAACCCTACAAAGTATTTCTAAATTTTTTTTGTGTCATATATGACATAGTATCGTATAGCAATAAATGTAACTGTGACAAGACTTTACACATTGTGTAATTTGGAAGCGTGCACAAAGTAATGTTTTAAAAGATTTGTGGCTATAAAAATAGCCGTTTTTGTTGAGCAATGACAACGCTTAACCTCCGAATCCGTAAAGAGTTCTTCCTTGACGTTTTAAGGCATAAACAACATCCATAGCGGTAACGGTCTTGCGTTTAGCGTGCTCTGTGTAGGTTACAGCATCACGAATAACATTCTCTAAGAAAACCTTCAGTACACCTCTGGTTTCCTCATAGATAAGGCCAGAGATACGTTTGACACCACCTCGTCGAGCAAGACGCCGAATAGCAGGTTTTGTGATTCCCTGAATGTTATCACGAAGAATTTTTCGGTGACGTTTAGCACCTCCTTTTCCCAATCCTTTACCTCCTTTTCCGCGTCCAGACATATTGATATAGTTGCGTACAGAACGAGTACAAAAACAACGTTTGAGTTAACAGAATTCAGACAGCTTTAAAAAGAGGCCATAAAATTACCTACTGCTCGTGGAAACACCCTAATTAACCAATAGAGTTGCGTCATTACAAAATGTTCCGAACATTTTGTACATTTTTTTAAGTAAAACTGTAGTTTTTTTAAAAATTCGTGGTCTTAATGTTTCAGTAAGGCAATAAATTTGGCATCGTTGGAATTCGCCAAACCTTCTGCTACTTACTAAAAAAAAAAAAAGTCAAAAGCTTTTGTGTATCAGAAGATACAGCCGTTTTCCCGTAGCCAAAAAACACAGATTTTATAAAAATGTTAAAGTAATGAGCGTAATGTCATTATGCAGCCAATCAGAAATTACTTTCTTAGCACCAATCAAATGGTTTGTTTTGAACCTTAGCTGTCAATCAATATGAGAAATAAAACTTTGGCGCGATAGTGCATTTTAGACCGTCTTGTGTATCCGTACTACATCGACTTCTTAAAATATGGCTCGTACAAAGCAAACTGCACGTAAATCTACTGGAGGAAAGGCTCCACGAAAACAACTCGCCACTAAAGCTGCGAGGAAAAGCGCACCAGCTACTGGAGGAGTGAAAAAACCACATCGTTACAGACCTGGTACAGTTGCTCTCAGAGAAATCAGAAGATACCAGAAGTCAACCGAGCTCTTGATCCGCAAGTTGCCTTTCCAGCGTCTTGTGCGAGAAATTGCTCAGGACTTCAAAACAGATCTGCGATTCCAGAGCACAGCCGTTATGGCTCTGCAAGAGGCTTCTGAAGCGTACCTTGTTGGCTTGTTCGAGGATACTAACTTGTGTGCCATTCACGCAAAACGAGTTACAATCATGCCTAAAGACATCCAGTTGGCAAGAAGAATTCGTGGGGAACGTGCCTAAGCATCTTACCAAACAAAAAACGGCTATTTTTATAGCCACACATCCATAAAAAATATTACGGCTAGCTTTTTATATCAAACTTTGTCCTGCTTTCTGTTTAAATTTTATGCTACATAAAAATTTTATGCTACATAAAGTTTGACAATGTTAAAAATATGAAGGGCAAGAAAAGTAAAAGCAAGAAAATAAGAAATTTAAAAACGAAAATACTTAAACTTAGGGAATCTAATCTTAAATTTACTCTTTTTTAACTGTTTAAGTGACTTAAACAAGTTTAACTTTGTACCAAGATAATGTTTTTTTGTAAATGTGTGGCTATAAAAATAGCCGTTTGTTAATGTAATAGCCAGATACACACAAATTATTTTTTTGCGGTCTTCTTTGCTGCCTTTTTGGGAGTCTTTTTGACCTTCTTTGCTGCAGGTTTTTTAGCAACAGGCTTCTTTGTGGGTTTCTTAGCTGCTGGTTTCTTAGCCGAGGCTTTCTTTGTGGCAGGCTTCTTTGCTGCTTTCTTTGGCGTGCTCTTCTTTGCTGGCTTCTTTTTTGGTGTACTTTTCTTTGCAGTAGGCTTCTTTGCCGTTGGCTTTTTTGCTGCGGCCTTTTTCTTAGGTTTTTCTTTTTTTACCTGACCTAGCTTGAATGATCCAGAAGCACCAGTGCCTTTAGTTTGAATCAAATCGCCTGATGTTACTCCTCGTTTAAGAGCCATTTTCAGATGATGATCTGAGTTTTCAGCAACTTTGTAATTTGCATGAATATATTTTGTAATAGCTTGGCGAGATGAACCACCGCGTTCCTTTAGGGTAGCGATAGCAGCCTTGATCATGTCCACATATTTAGGGTGATCAGCTGTCTTCTTTGCAGCAGGTTTCTTCTTGGGTGCGATTTTCTTTGGAGAAGCTGCTTCACTCATTTTTAATGTTTTCTTACAACAATCCAACGATAAACGATGCTTGTTATCACAGTAGAAGTATACTAAACATTACCGTGTAAATGAGATATAATTTAAGACGGTGCGAAGTATGCGGACGTAAAAGTACCACTCCCGGGAATTGATTTGGCGCGAAAACAGAAATGTGTGTTTCTGTACATCGTATAATGTCCGTTTTGGGTGCCGCGACTATGCGAAAGCATGTTAATTTTTATTTGTAGTACGACGCAATAGTCTGCAAGAGAAGCTGCTGGAGTTTGAGGTCTTCAGCATTACATCTAGTCTGTTAATTTGGGCTTCTTCCGCGCTCGTGTTAGGATTTTCATAAAGCGTTCTTTGGTTTGCGTTGCGTATGTCGGCCTACATCATCGACACGGCCTGTTTCCGGCTATTAGGAGCAATTCATATATTGGGCACTGCGTTTCGACTTTTTTATTAGACCACAGTAAAAAAATTCACTCACAGAAGTCCCTTTCTTTCATGGCTACAAACACGAAGAATTCTGTCGTAAGTAAAACGAATGCGCAAGCCAAAATGACGATGGGGCGAAGTCATAAGCATGGCCCTGTGGCCCAATGGATAAGGCATCTGACTACGAATCAGGGGATTCCAGGTTCGACTCCTGGCAGGGTCGCACTGTCGCATTTCGGCTGCATGGTCTACTGTGTAACGCGCGCGCACGTTCTGGCGTAATGCGTTGATAAACGGAATGTACGCAGACATATTGGAAAGTAATATCACGCACTTAGTATCGTCGCCTTTGTTAGCATTCATGTAAGTTACCATCCACTCGCTACAGTCGCTCTCCATCCTACGGCTAAATCAACAGCCGTGATTTTTACTATGTCGCCGTCCATCCGTACGCGGTGACAGTTGTAAGCTTTACAGTAACGTGACATGCTCCACAAGCAGTTACGGTGTGTGGACGATGCCTATCATGGCAACGCTTGTTCTTTATCGCTTCTCGGCCTAATGGCTAAGATCAAGTGTAGTATCTGTTCTTATCAGTTTAATATCTGGTAGGCCATTCTCTGAATGGTCAGTATATTAATCTGATTTTTGGCCTTGGGTCATGGAGGTGGATTCATTCACGCCGTGACCACGGGTTGCCTTGGTGTTGCACTATTACCGATGGCGGCCCACATAAGCAATAAAAGAATAATAGCAGTCCTCTTTCCGACGGCACTCTGCATAGTCTACGGCGGGAACAAAACGCGTACACTGGGGGAGAATACAGCCTATGCCCCGCGACACGGCAGTTTATAACACACTCAAGCCACAAGCATTAACAAACTTTGAAGGGTACCCTCATGCTACGGTGCAGTTCCAACTCATACTTACCTGACGGGGAAGTAAAGACTGATCAATGAGGGTTTTCTTCCAGAGTGAGGCTCTTGCATTGCACTACGCTTGGGCTGACCTCTGCGATTACTGCAAACGTCAGTAACTCGACCGTACAATTTCTGGTAGTGGGGGCCTGCGTCCGCGCTCGCCCCCTCCTTAAGTCAAAATGAATGAGCTTAGAAAAGTTGCGCGGCCAAATGTCGGTGGTGACTTAAACGCTAAGGTAAAACCTCGCTTGGCTGTTACGAAACGTGATTGCGATATAAGTCCTCGGAAGGCGGCGGAATTTTATTTTATTTGCCATTCCGTCAGGGTTATTGGATGATCGGCAATAGATCGAGTTTGTATGCATTTGAAAGCTCTTTTTTCTCGTACTATCACCTGAAAATGTCGTAGGAAAATGTCATAGGAAACACTTTCAACAACCGCCACGTTCCTTAATTGTTATAACAAGAAATATATCACAGCAAATGAAAATGAAAAGCCTACGACACCGGGAGTTCCCAGGCGGTCCCCCATCCAAGTACTATCCCGGCCCGACGATGCTTAACTTCCGTGATCAGACGAGAACGGGTGTGTTCATCGTGGTATGGCCGTAGACATTAGTAGGTGCAAATACGTGCAATTTATTTTGACGTTGTGATCAAATTTTTTTATTTAATTTCTTTGAGTTACTTAGGACAAGGCGTATGCATGGATTATCTATTAGACTTTAAGGTTATAGTTTTGTGAAAAAAACAATGTTTTTTTAAAGATGTGTGGCTATAAAAATAGCCGTTGTTTTCTGAGTGTAGCGGTTTACTTCTTCTGTCCTTTGTCGTTCTTCTTTGGGAGTAAGACAGCTTGAATGTTTGGCAAAACACCACCAGCTGCAATGGTTACACCGCTCAAAAGTTTGTTTAATTCTTCATCATTACGAACAGCCAATTGTAAATGTCTTGGAATAATCCTAGCTTTTTTGTTGTCTCTTGCTGCGTTACCAGCCAACTCCAATATCTCAGCAGATAAATATTCCAAGACGGCTGCTAAGTAAACTGGTGCTCCAGATCCAATTCGGTTAGCATAGTGCCCTCTACGAAGGAATCTATGCACTCTACCGACTGGAAATTGAAGTCCAGCTCTTGAGGATCTTGTCTTGGCTTTAGCCTTAGCTTTTCCACCTTTTCCACGTCCAGACATAACTGCGATTTGATTTGTAAGTTAATACAAAAACGTACGAATATTTAACGTAAGTGTTAACGAAATAAACTTTACTCGTTTTTTCATCATAAAAATAGGATCGAAATCATGTTTTTTTAACCAATCATAATTAAGTATTAAACAAAAGATTTTTTTTTTAACCAATTAAATTGCGTATCGGCGTTTTCGGATCGAATTCGATCCGATTTTTTTACTTATAAACAAAAAGTTTTGACTTGCAGTTTAATGCTTATTTACAAGTTAAGTAGCAAAAATTTTTAACCATGTCTGACGCAGCAGCTAAAGGAGGAAAACAGGCACCTAAAGTAGCCAAGAAAGGTGAAAAAAGAGCCGGCAAAAAAGGAGGAAAGATTGGTGGAACTGGTGAAAAGAAACGCAAGAGAAAGAGAAAGGAAAGTTATGCTATTTACATCTACAATGTTTTGAAACAAGTTCACCCAGATGTCGGAGTTTCAAGCAAAGCTATGAGCATCATGAACTCATTTGTCAACGACATCTTTGAGCGCATTGCTTCCGAAGCTTCGCGTTTGGCTCTTCAAAACAAAAAGTCGACCATCTCTTCTCGTGAAATTCAAACCGCAGTACGTCTTCTCTTGCCTGGAGAACTTGCAAAACACGCAGTCAGTGAAGGAACAAAAGCCGTCACAAAATACACAAGCAGCAAGTAAACCAACGTCTACCAAACACAAACGGTCTTTTTTAAGACCACACATCTTTAAAAAAACATTTACTTGGCGTCACTACAAGTTAACCGAAGTTAATAAAACTTCTAAATAATGTGCTTAAGAACACTAGCCTACATTTAAAATACTTCCCCATGTGTGTGTGGATTAGCTTCACTTTTCATACGTATTATTAGCTGTACTTGCAGAAAAGACAAGTACATTGATCCATGTTATTGCTTACATTTAACTTAACCCAGCTTTTCACGGAAACACTCCCAGGCAAATTAACCCTACAAAGTATTTCTAAATTTTTTTTGTGTCATATATGACATAGTATCGTATAGCAATAAATGTAACTGTGACAAGACTTTACACATTGTGTAATTTGGAAGCGTGCACAAAGTAATGTTTTAAAAGATTTGTGGCTATAAAAATAGCCGTTTTTGTTGAGCAATGACAACGCTTAACCTCCGAATCCGTAAAGAGTTCTTCCTTGACGTTTTAAGGCATAAACAACATCCATAGCGGTAACGGTCTTGCGTTTAGCGTGCTCTGTGTAGGTTACAGCATCACGAATAACATTCTCTAAGAAAACCTTCAGTACACCTCTGGTTTCCTCATAGATAAGGCCAGAGATACGTTTGACACCACCTCGTCGAGCAAGACGCCGAATAGCAGGTTTTGTGATTCCCTGAATGTTATCACGAAGAATTTTTCGGTGACGTTTAGCACCTCCTTTTCCCAATCCTTTACCTCCTTTTCCGCGTCCAGACATATTGATATAGTTGCGTACAGAACGAGTACAAAAACAACGTTTGAGTTAACAGAATTCAGACAGCTTTAAAAAGAGGCCATAAAATTACCTACTGCTCGTGGAAACACCCTAATTAACCAATAGAGTTGCGTCATTACAAAATGTTCCGAACATTTTGTACATTTTTTTAAGTAAAACTGTAGTTTTTTTAAAAATTCGTGGTCTTAATGTTTCAGTAAGGCAATAAATTTGGCATCGTTGGAATTCGCCAAACCTTCTGCTACTTACTAAAAAAAAAAAAAGTCAAAAGCTTTTGTGTATCAGAAGATACAGCCGTTTTCCCGTAGCCAAAAAACACAGATTTTATAAAAATGTTAAAGTAATGAGCGTAATGTCATTATGCAGCCAATCAGAAATTACTTTCTTAGCACCAATCAAATGGTTTGTTTTGAACCTTAGCTGTCAATCAATATGAGAAATAAAACTTTGGCGCGATAGTGCATTTTAGACCGTCTTGTGTATCCGTACTACATCGACTTCTTAAAATATGGCTCGTACAAAGCAAACTGCACGTAAATCTACTGGAGGAAAGGCTCCACGAAAACAACTCGCCACTAAAGCTGCGAGGAAAAGCGCACCAGCTACTGGAGGAGTGAAAAAACCACATCGTTACAGACCTGGTACAGTTGCTCTCAGAGAAATCAGAAGATACCAGAAGTCAACCGAGCTCTTGATCCGCAAGTTGCCTTTCCAGCGTCTTGTGCGAGAAATTGCTCAGGACTTCAAAACAGATCTGCGATTCCAGAGCACAGCCGTTATGGCTCTGCAAGAGGCTTCTGAAGCGTACCTTGTTGGCTTGTTCGAGGATACTAACTTGTGTGCCATTCACGCAAAACGAGTTACAATCATGCCTAAAGACATCCAGTTGGCAAGAAGAATTCGTGGGGAACGTGCCTAAGCATCTTACCAAACAAAAAACGGCTATTTTTATAGCCACACATCCATAAAAAATATTACGGCTAGCTTTTTATATCAAACTTTGTCCTGCTTTCTGTTTAAATTTTATGCTACATAAAAATTTTATGCTACATAAAGTTTGACAATGTTAAAAATATGAAGGGCAAGAAAAGTAAAAGCAAGAAAATAAGAAATTTAAAAACGAAAATACTTAAACTTAGGGAATCTAATCTTAAATTTACTCTTTTTTAACTGTTTAAGTGACTTAAACAAGTTTAACTTTGTACCAAGATAATGTTTTTTTGTAAATGTGTGGCTATAAAAATAGCCGTTTGTTAATGTAATAGCCAGATACACACAAATTATTTTTTTGCGGTCTTCTTTGCTGCCTTTTTGGGAGTCTTTTTGACCTTCTTTGCTGCAGGTTTTTTAGCAACAGGCTTCTTTGTGGGTTTCTTAGCTGCTGGTTTCTTAGCCGAGGCTTTCTTTGTGGCAGGCTTCTTTGCTGCTTTCTTTGGCGTGCTCTTCTTTGCTGGCTTCTTTTTTGGTGTACTTTTCTTTGCAGTAGGCTTCTTTGCCGTTGGCTTTTTTGCTGCGGCCTTTTTCTTAGGTTTTTCTTTTTTTACCTGACCTAGCTTGAATGATCCAGAAGCACCAGTGCCTTTAGTTTGAATCAAATCGCCTGATGTTACTCCTCGTTTAAGAGCCATTTTCAGATGATGATCTGAGTTTTCAGCAACTTTGTAATTTGCATGAATATATTTTGTAATAGCTTGGCGAGATGAACCACCGCGTTCCTTTAGGGTAGCGATAGCAGCCTTGATCATGTCCACATATTTAGGGTGATCAGCTGTCTTCTTTGCAGCAGGTTTCTTCTTGGGTGCGATTTTCTTTGGAGAAGCTGCTTCACTCATTTTTAATGTTTTCTTACAACAATCCAACGATAAACGATGCTTGTTATCACAGTAGAAGTATACTAAACATTACCGTGTAAATGAGATATAATTTAAGACGGTGCGAAGTATGCGGACGTAAAAGTACCACTCCCGGGAATTGATTTGGCGCGAAAACAGAAATGTGTGTTTCTGTACATCGTATAATGTCCGTTTTGGGTGCCGCGACTATGCGAAAGCATGTTAATTTTTATTTGTAGTACGACGCAATAGTCTGCAAGAGAAGCTGCTGGAGTTTGAGGTCTTCAGCATTACATCTAGTCTGTTAATTTGGGCTTCTTCCGCGCTCGTGTTAGGATTTTCATAAAGCGTTCTTTGGTTTGCGTTGCGTATGTCGGCCTACATCATCGACACGGCCTGTTTCCGGCTATTAGGAGCAATTCATATATTGGGCACTGCGTTTCGACTTTTTTATTAGACCACAGTAAAAAAATTCACTCACAGAAGTCCCTTTCTTTCATGGCTACAAACACGAAGAATTCTGTCGTAAGTAAAACGAATGCGCAAGCCAAAATGACGATGGGGCGAAGTCATAAGCATGGCCCTGTGGCCCAATGGATAAGGCATCTGACTACGAATCAGGGGATTCCAGGTTCGACTCCTGGCAGGGTCGCACTGTCGCATTTCGGCTGCATGGTCTACTGTGTAACGCGCGCGCACGTTCTGGCGTAATGCGTTGATAAACGGAATGTACGCAGACATATTGGAAAGTAATATCACGCACTTAGTATCGTCGCCTTTGTTAGCATTCATGTAAGTTACCATCCACTCGCTACAGTCGCTCTCCATCCTACGGCTAAATCAACAGCCGTGATTTTTACTATGTCGCCGTCCATCCGTACGCGGTGACAGTTGTAAGCTTTACAGTAACGTGACATGCTCCACAAGCAGTTACGGTGTGTGGACGATGCCTATCATGGCAACGCTTGTTCTTTATCGCTTCTCGGCCTAATGGCTAAGATCAAGTGTAGTATCTGTTCTTATCAGTTTAATATCTGGTAGGCCATTCTCTGAATGGTCAGTATATTAATCTGATTTTTGGCCTTGGGTCATGGAGGTGGATTCATTCACGCCGTGACCACGGGTTGCCTTGGTGTTGCACTATTACCGATGGCGGCCCACATAAGCAATAAAAGAATAATAGCAGTCCTCTTTCCGACGGCACTCTGCATAGTCTACGGCGGGAACAAAACGCGTACACTGGGGGAGAATACAGCCTATGCCCCGCGACACGGCAGTTTATAACACACTCAAGCCACAAGCATTAACAAACTTTGAAGGGTACCCTCATGCTACGGTGCAGTTCCAACTCATACTTACCTGACGGGGAAGTAAAGACTGATCAATGAGGGTTTTCTTCCAGAGTGAGGCTCTTGCATTGCACTACGCTTGGGCTGACCTCTGCGATTACTGCAAACGTCAGTAACTCGACCGTACAATTTCTGGTAGTGGGGGCCTGCGTCCGCGCTCGCCCCCTCCTTAAGTCAAAATGAATGAGCTTAGAAAAGTTGCGCGGCCAAATGTCGGTGGTGACTTAAACGCTAAGGTAAAACCTCGCTTGGCTGTTACGAAACGTGATTGCGATATAAGTCCTCGGAAGGCGGCGGAATTTTATTTTATTTGCCATTCCGTCAGGGTTATTGGATGATCGGCAATAGATCGAGTTTGTATGCATTTGAAAGCTCTTTTTTCTCGTACTATCACCTGAAAATGTCGTAGGAAAATGTCATAGGAAACACTTTCAACAACCGCCACGTTCCTTAATTGTTATAACAAGAAATATATCACAGCAAATGAAAAT
Source organism: Hydractinia symbiolongicarpus (assembly GCF_029227915.1). Classification (NCBI taxonomy): domain Eukaryota; kingdom Metazoa; phylum Cnidaria; class Hydrozoa; order Anthoathecata; family Hydractiniidae; genus Hydractinia; species Hydractinia symbiolongicarpus. The sequence continues at coordinate 8,792,905 of NC_079883.1, read as the reverse complement.
GAAAAGCCTACGACACCGGGAGTTCCCAGGCGGTACCCCATCCAAGTACTATCCCGGCCCGACGATGCTTAACTTCCGTGATCAGACGAGAACGGGTGTGTTCATCGTGGTATGGCCGTAGACATTAGTAGGTGCAAATACGTGCAATTTATTTTGACGTTGTGATCAAATTTTTTTATTTAATTTCTTTGAGTTACTTAGGACAAGGCGTATGCATGGATTATCTATTAGACTTTAAGGTTATAGTTTTGTGAAAAAAACAATGTTTTTTTAAAGATGTGTGGCTATAAAAATAGCCGTTGTTTTCTGAGTGTAGCGGTTTACTTCTTCTGTCCTTTGTCGTTCTTCTTTGGGAGTAAGACAGCTTGAATGTTTGGCAAAACACCACCAGCTGCAATGGTTACACCGCTCAAAAGTTTGTTTAATTCTTCATCATTACGAACAGCCAATTGTAAATGTCTTGGAATAATCCTAGCTTTTTTGTTGTCTCTTGCTGCGTTACCAGCCAACTCCAATATCTCAGCAGATAAATATTCCAAGACGGCTGCTAAGTAAACTGGTGCTCCAGATCCAATTCGGTTAGCATAGTGCCCTCTACGAAGGAATCTATGCACTCTACCGACTGGAAATTGAAGTCCAGCTCTTGAGGATCTTGTCTTGGCTTTAGCCTTAGCTTTTCCACCTTTTCCACGTCCAGACATAACTGCGATTTGATTTGTAAGTTAATACAAAAACGTACGAATATTTAACGTAAGTGTTAACGAAATAAACTTTACTCGTTTTTTCATCATAAAAATAGGATCGAAATCATGTTTTTTTAACCAATCATAATTAAGTATTAAACAAAAGATTTTTTTTTTAACCAATTAAATTGCGTATCGGCGTTTTCGGATCGAATTCGATCCGATTTTTTTACTTATAAACAAAAAGTTTTGACTTGCAGTTTAATGCTTATTTACAAGTTAAGTAGCAAAAATTTTTAACCATGTCTGACGCAGCAGCTAAAGGAGGAAAACAGGCACCTAAAGTAGCCAAGAAAGGTGAAAAAAGAGCCGGCAAAAAAGGAGGAAAGATTGGTGGAACTGGTGAAAAGAAACGCAAGAGAAAGAGAAAGGAAAGTTATGCTATTTACATCTACAATGTTTTGAAACAAGTTCACCCAGATGTCGGAGTTTCAAGCAAAGCTATGAGCATCATGAACTCATTTGTCAACGACATCTTTGAGCGCATTGCTTCCGAAGCTTCGCGTTTGGCTCTTCAAAACAAAAAGTCGACCATCTCTTCTCGTGAAATTCAAACCGCAGTACGTCTTCTCTTGCCTGGAGAACTTGCAAAACACGCAGTCAGTGAAGGAACAAAAGCCGTCACAAAATACACAAGCAGCAAGTAAACCAACGTCTACCAAACACAAACGGTCTTTTTTAAGACCACACATCTTTAAAAAAACATTTACTTGGCGTCACTACAAGTTAACCGAAGTTAATAAAACTTCTAAATAATGTGCTTAAGAACACTAGCCTACATTTAAAATACTTCCCCATGTGTGTGTGGATTAGCTTCACTTTTCATACGTATTATTAGCTGTACTTGCAGAAAAGACAAGTACATTGATCCATGTTATTGCTTACATTTAACTTAACCCAGCTTTTCACGGAAACACTCCCAGGCAAATTAACCCTACAAAGTATTTCTAAATTTTTTTTGTGTCATATATGACATAGTATCGTATAGCAATAAATGTAACTGTGACAAGACTTTACACATTGTGTAATTTGGAAGCGTGCACAAAGTAATGTTTTAAAAGATTTGTGGCTATAAAAATAGCCGTTTTTGTTGAGCAATGACAACGCTTAACCTCCGAATCCGTAAAGAGTTCTTCCTTGACGTTTTAAGGCATAAACAACATCCATAGCGGTAACGGTCTTGCGTTTAGCGTGCTCTGTGTAGGTTACAGCATCACGAATAACATTCTCTAAGAAAACCTTCAGTACACCTCTGGTTTCCTCATAGATAAGGCCAGAGATACGTTTGACACCACCTCGTCGAGCAAGACGCCGAATAGCAGGTTTTGTGATTCCCTGAATGTTATCACGAAGAATTTTTCGGTGACGTTTAGCACCTCCTTTTCCCAATCCTTTACCTCCTTTTCCGCGTCCAGACATATTGATATAGTTGCGTACAGAACGAGTACAAAAACAACGTTTGAGTTAACAGAATTCAGACAGCTTTAAAAAGAGGCCATAAAATTACCTACTGCTCGTGGAAACACCCTAATTAACCAATAGAGTTGCGTCATTACAAAATGTTCCGAACATTTTGTACATTTTTTTAAGTAAAACTGTAGTTTTTTTAAAAATTCGTGGTCTTAATGTTTCAGTAAGGCAATAAATTTGGCATCGTTGGAATTCGCCAAACCTTCTGCTACTTACTAAAAAAAAAAAAAGTCAAAAGCTTTTGTGTATCAGAAGATACAGCCGTTTTCCCGTAGCCAAAAAACACAGATTTTATAAAAATGTTAAAGTAATGAGCGTAATGTCATTATGCAGCCAATCAGAAATTACTTTCTTAGCACCAATCAAATGGTTTGTTTTGAACCTTAGCTGTCAATCAATATGAGAAATAAAACTTTGGCGCGATAGTGCATTTTAGACCGTCTTGTGTATCCGTACTACATCGACTTCTTAAAATATGGCTCGTACAAAGCAAACTGCACGTAAATCTACTGGAGGAAAGGCTCCACGAAAACAACTCGCCACTAAAGCTGCGAGGAAAAGCGCACCAGCTACTGGAGGAGTGAAAAAACCACATCGTTACAGACCTGGTACAGTTGCTCTCAGAGAAATCAGAAGATACCAGAAGTCAACCGAGCTCTTGATCCGCAAGTTGCCTTTCCAGCGTCTTGTGCGAGAAATTGCTCAGGACTTCAAAACAGATCTGCGATTCCAGAGCACAGCCGTTATGGCTCTGCAAGAGGCTTCTGAAGCGTACCTTGTTGGCTTGTTCGAGGATACTAACTTGTGTGCCATTCACGCAAAACGAGTTACAATCATGCCTAAAGACATCCAGTTGGCAAGAAGAATTCGTGGGGAACGTGCCTAAGCATCTTACCAAACAAAAAACGGCTATTTTTATAGCCACACATCCATAAAAAATATTACGGCTAGCTTTTTATATCAAACTTTGTCCTGCTTTCTGTTTAAATTTTATGCTACATAAAAATTTTATGCTACATAAAGTTTGACAATGTTAAAAATATGAAGGGCAAGAAAAGTAAAAGCAAGAAAATAAGAAATTTAAAAACGAAAATACTTAAACTTAGGGAATCTAATCTTAAATTTACTCTTTTTTAACTGTTTAAGTGACTTAAACAAGTTTAACTTTGTACCAAGATAATGTTTTTTTGTAAATGTGTGGCTATAAAAATAGCCGTTTGTTAATGTAATAGCCAGATACACACAAATTATTTTTTTGCGGTCTTCTTTGCTGCCTTTTTGGGAGTCTTTTTGACCTTCTTTGCTGCAGGTTTTTTAGCAACAGGCTTCTTTGTGGGTTTCTTAGCTGCTGGTTTCTTAGCCGAGGCTTTCTTTGTGGCAGGCTTCTTTGCTGCTTTCTTTGGCGTGCTCTTCTTTGCTGGCTTCTTTTTTGGTGTACTTTTCTTTGCAGTAGGCTTCTTTGCCGTTGGCTTTTTTGCTGCGGCCTTTTTCTTAGGTTTTTCTTTTTTTACCTGACCTAGCTTGAATGATCCAGAAGCACCAGTGCCTTTAGTTTGAATCAAATCGCCTGATGTTACTCCTCGTTTAAGAGCCATTTTCAGATGATGATCTGAGTTTTCAGCAACTTTGTAATTTGCATGAATATATTTTGTAATAGCTTGGCGAGATGAACCACCGCGTTCCTTTAGGGTAGCGATAGCAGCCTTGATCATGTCCACATATTTAGGGTGATCAGCTGTCTTCTTTGCAGCAGGTTTCTTCTTGGGTGCGATTTTCTTTGGAGAAGCTGCTTCACTCATTTTTAATGTTTTCTTACAACAATCCAACGATAAACGATGCTTGTTATCACAGTAGAAGTATACTAAACATTACCGTGTAAATGAGATATAATTTAAGACGGTGCGAAGTATGCGGACGTAAAAGTACCACTCCCGGGAATTGATTTGGCGCGAAAACAGAAATGTGTGTTTCTGTACATCGTATAATGTCCGTTTTGGGTGCCGCGACTATGCGAAAGCATGTTAATTTTTATTTGTAGTACGACGCAATAGTCTGCAAGAGAAGCTGCTGGAGTTTGAGGTCTTCAGCATTACATCTAGTCTGTTAATTTGGGCTTCTTCCGCGCTCGTGTTAGGATTTTCATAAAGCGTTCTTTGGTTTGCGTTGCGTATGTCGGCCTACATCATCGACACGGCCTGTTTCCGGCTATTAGGAGCAATTCATATATTGGGCACTGCGTTTCGACTTTTTTATTAGACCACAGTAAAAAAATTCACTCACAGAAGTCCCTTTCTTTCATGGCTACAAACACGAAGAATTCTGTCGTAAGTAAAACGAATGCGCAAGCCAAAATGACGATGGGGCGAAGTCATAAGCATGGCCCTGTGGCCCAATGGATAAGGCATCTGACTACGAATCAGGGGATTCCAGGTTCGACTCCTGGCAGGGTCGCACTGTCGCATTTCGGCTGCATGGTCTACTGTGTAACGCGCGCGCACGTTCTGGCGTAATGCGTTGATAAACGGAATGTACGCAGACATATTGGAAAGTAATATCACGCACTTAGTATCGTCGCCTTTGTTAGCATTCATGTAAGTTACCATCCACTCGCTACAGTCGCTCTCCATCCTACGGCTAAATCAACAGCCGTGATTTTTACTATGTCGCCGTCCATCCGTACGCGGTGACAGTTGTAAGCTTTACAGTAACGTGACATGCTCCACAAGCAGTTACGGTGTGTGGACGATGCCTATCATGGCAACGCTTGTTCTTTATCGCTTCTCGGCCTAATGGCTAAGATCAAGTGTAGTATCTGTTCTTATCAGTTTAATATCTGGTAGGCCATTCTCTGAATGGTCAGTATATTAATCTGATTTTTGGCCTTGGGTCATGGAGGTGGATTCATTCACGCCGTGACCACGGGTTGCCTTGGTGTTGCACTATTACCGATGGCGGCCCACATAAGCAATAAAAGAATAATAGCAGTCCTCTTTCCGACGGCACTCTGCATAGTCTACGGCGGGAACAAAACGCGTACACTGGGGGAGAATACAGCCTATGCCCCGCGACACGGCAGTTTATAACACACTCAAGCCACAAGCATTAACAAACTTTGAAGGGTACCCTCATGCTACGGTGCAGTTCCAACTCATACTTACCTGACGGGGAAGTAAAGACTGATCAATGAGGGTTTTCTTCCAGAGTGAGGCTCTTGCATTGCACTACGCTTGGGCTGACCTCTGCGATTACTGCAAACGTCAGTAACTCGACCGTACAATTTCTGGTAGTGGGGGCCTGCGTCCGCGCTCGCCCCCTCCTTAAGTCAAAATGAATGAGCTTAGAAAAGTTGCGCGGCCAAATGTCGGTGGTGACTTAAACGCTAAGGTAAAACCTCGCTTGGCTGTTACGAAACGTGATTGCGATATAAGTCCTCGGAAGGCGGCGGAATTTTATTTTATTTGCCATTCCGTCAGGGTTATTGGATGATCGGCAATAGATCGAGTTTGTATGCATTTGAAAGCTCTTTTTTCTCGTACTATCACCTGAAAATGTCGTAGGAAAATGTCATAGGAAACACTTTCAACAACCGCCACGTTCCTTAATTGTTATAACAAGAAATATATCACAGCAAATGAAAATGAAAAGCCTACGACACCGGGAGTTCCCAGGCGGTCCCCCATCCAAGTACTATCCCGGCCCGACGATGCTTAACTTCCGTGATCAGACGAGAACGGGTGTGTTCATCGTGGTATGGCCGTAGACATTAGTAGGTGCAAATACGTGCAATTTATTTTGACGTTGTGATCAAATTTTTTTATTTAATTTCTTTGAGTTACTTAGGACAAGGCGTATGCATGGATTATCTATTAGACTTTAAGGTTATAGTTTTGTGAAAAAAACAATGTTTTTTTAAAGATGTGTGGCTATAAAAATAGCCGTTGTTTTCTGAGTGTAGCGGTTTACTTCTTCTGTCCTTTGTCGTTCTTCTTTGGGAGTAAGACAGCTTGAATGTTTGGCAAAACACCACCAGCTGCAATGGTTACACCGCTCAAAAGTTTGTTTAATTCTTCATCATTACGAACAGCCAATTGTAAATGTCTTGGAATAATCCTAGCTTTTTTGTTGTCTCTTGCTGCGTTACCAGCCAACTCCAATATCTCAGCAGATAAATATTCCAAGACGGCTGCTAAGTAAACTGGTGCTCCAGATCCAATTCGGTTAGCATAGTGCCCTCTACGAAGGAATCTATGCACTCTACCGACTGGAAATTGAAGTCCAGCTCTTGAGGATCTTGTCTTGGCTTTAGCCTTAGCTTTTCCACCTTTTCCACGTCCAGACATAACTGCGATTTGATTTGTAAGTTAATACAAAAACGTACGAATATTTAACGTAAGTGTTAACGAAATAAACTTTACTCGTTTTTTCATCATAAAAATAGGATCGAAATCATGTTTTTTTAACCAATCATAATTAAGTATTAAACAAAAGATTTTTTTTTTAACCAATTAAATTGCGTATCGGCGTTTTCGGATCGAATTCGATCCGATTTTTTTACTTATAAACAAAAAGTTTTGACTTGCAGTTTAATGCTTATTTACAAGTTAAGTAGCAAAAATTTTTAACCATGTCTGACGCAGCAGCTAAAGGAGGAAAACAGGCACCTAAAGTAGCCAAGAAAGGTGAAAAAAGAGCCGGCAAAAAAGGAGGAAAGATTGGTGGAACTGGTGAAAAGAAACGCAAGAGAAAGAGAAAGGAAAGTTATGCTATTTACATCTACAATGTTTTGAAACAAGTTCACCCAGATGTCGGAGTTTCAAGCAAAGCTATGAGCATCATGAACTCATTTGTCAACGACATCTTTGAGCGCATTGCTTCCGAAGCTTCGCGTTTGGCTCTTCAAAACAAAAAGTCGACCATCTCTTCTCGTGAAATTCAAACCGCAGTACGTCTTCTCTTGCCTGGAGAACTTGCAAAACACGCAGTCAGTGAAGGAACAAAAGCCGTCACAAAATACACAAGCAGCAAGTAAACCAACGTCTACCAAACACAAACGGTCTTTTTTAAGACCACACATCTTTAAAAAAACATTTACTTGGCGTCACTACAAGTTAACCGAAGTTAATAAAACTTCTAAATAATGTGCTTAAGAACACTAGCCTACATTTAAAATACTTCCCCATGTGTGTGTGGATTAGCTTCACTTTTCATACGTATTATTAGCTGTACTTGCAGAAAAGACAAGTACATTGATCCATGTTATTGCTTACATTTAACTTAACCCAGCTTTTCACGGAAACACTCCCAGGCAAATTAACCCTACAAAGTATTTCTAAATTTTTTTTGTGTCATATATGACATAGTATCGTATAGCAATAAATGTAACTGTGACAAGACTTTACACATTGTGTAATTTGGAAGCGTGCACAAAGTAATGTTTTAAAAGATTTGTGGCTATAAAAATAGCCGTTTTTGTTGAGCAATGACAACGCTTAACCTCCGAATCCGTAAAGAGTTCTTCCTTGACGTTTTAAGGCATAAACAACATCCATAGCGGTAACGGTCTTGCGTTTAGCGTGCTCTGTGTAGGTTACAGCATCACGAATAACATTCTCTAAGAAAACCTTCAGTACACCTCTGGTTTCCTCATAGATAAGGCCAGAGATACGTTTGACACCACCTCGTCGAGCAAGACGCCGAATAGCAGGTTTTGTGATTCCCTGATGTTATCACGAAGAATTTTTCGGTGGACGTTTAGCACCTCCTTTTCCCAATCCTTTACCTCCTTTTCCCGCGTCCAGACATATTGATATAGTTGCGTACAGAACGAGTACAAAAACAACGTTTGAGTTAACAGAATTCAGACAGCTTTAAAAAGAGGCCATAAAATTACCTACTGCTCGTGGAACACCCTAATTAACCAATTAGAGTTGCGTCATTACAAAATGTTCCGAACATTTTGTACATTTTTTTAAGTAAAACTGTAGTTTTTTTAAAAATCGTGGTCTTAATGTTTCAGTAAGGCAATAAATTTGCATCGTTGGAATTCGCCAAACCTTCTGCTACTTACTAAAAAAAAAAAAAAGGTCAAAAGCTTTTGTGTATCAGAAGATACAGCCGTTTTCCCCGTAGCCAAAAAACACAGATTTTATAAAAATGTTAAAGTAATGAGCGTAATGTCATTATGCAGCCAATCAGAAATTACTTTCTTAGCACCAATCAAATGGTTTGTTTTGAACCTTAGCTGTCAATCAATATGAGAAATAAAACTTTGGCGCGATAGTGCTTTTTAGACCGTCTTGTGTATCCGTACTACATCGACTTCTTAAAATATGGCTCGTACAAAGCAAACTGCACGTAAATCTACTGGAGGAAAGGCTCCACGAAAACAACTCGCCACTAAAGCTGCGAGGAAAAGCGCACCAGCTACTGGAGGAGTGAAAAAACCACATCGTTACAGACCTGGTACAGTTGCTCTCAGAGAAATCAGAAGATACCAGAAGTCAACCGAGCTCTTGATCCGCAAGTTGCCTTTCCAGCGTCTTGTGCGAGAAATTGCTCAGGACTTCAAAACAGATCTGCGATTCCAGAGCACAGCCGTTATGGCTCTGCAAGAGGCTTCTGAAGCGTACCTTGTTGGCTTGTTCGAGGATACTAACTTGTGTGCCATTCACGCAAAACGAGTTACAATCATGCCTAAAGACATCCAGTTGGCAAGGAAGAATTCGTGGGGAACGTGCCTAAGCATCTTACCAAACAAAAAACGGCTATTTTTATAGCCACACATCCTAAAAAATATTACGGCTAGCTTTTTATATCAACTTTGTCCTGCTTTCTGTTTAAATTTTATGCTACATAAAAATTTTATGCTACATAAAGTTTGACAATGTTAAAAATATGAAGGGCAAGAAAAGTAAAAGCAAGAAAATAAGAAATTTAAAACGAAAATACTTAAACTTAGGGAATCTAATCTTAAATTTACTCTTTTTTAACTGTTTAAGTGACTTAAACAAGTTTAACTTTGTACAAGATAATGTTTTTTTGTAAATGGTGGCTATAAAAATAGCCGTTTGTTAATGTAATAGCCAGATACACACAAATTATTTTTTTGCGGTCTTCTTTGCTGCCTTTATGGGAGTCTTTTTGACCTTCTTTGCTGCAGGTTTTTTAGCAACAGGCTTCTTTGTGGGTTTCTTAGCTGCTGGTTTCTAGCCGAGGCTTTCTTTGTGGCAGGCTTCTTTGCTGCTTTCTTTGGCGTGCTCTTCTTTGCTGGCTTCTTTTTTGGTGTACTTTTCTTTGCAGTAGGCTTCTTTGCCGTTGGCTTTTTTGCTGCGGCCTTTTTCTTAGGTTTTTCTTTTTTTACCTGACCTAGCTTGAATGATCCAGAAGCACCAGTGCCTTTAGTTTGAATCAAATCGCCTGATGTTACTCCTCGTTTAAGAGCCATTTTCAGATGATGATCTGAGTTTTCAGCAACTTTGTAATTTGCATGAATATATTTTGTAATAGCTTGGCGAGATGAACCACCGCGTTCCTTTAGGGTAGCGATAGCAGCCTTGATCATGTCCACATATTTAGGGTGATCAGCTGTCTTCTTTGCAGCAGTTTCTTCTTGGGTGCGATTTTCTTTGAGAAGCTGCTTCACTCATTTTTAATGTTTCTTAATGTTTTCTTACAACAATCCAACGATAAACGATGCTTGTTATCACAGTAGAAGTATACTAAACATTACCGTGTAAATGAGATATAATTTAAGACGGTGCGAAGTATGCGGACGTAAAAGTACCACTCCCGGGAATTGATTTGGCGCGAAAACAGAAATGTGTGTTTCTGTACATCGTATAATGTCCGTTTTGGGTGCCGCGACTATGCGAAAGCATGTTAATTTTTATTTGTAGTACGACGCAATAGTCTGCAAGAGAAGCTGCTGGAGTTTGAGGTCTTCAGCATTACATCTAGTCTGTTAATTTGGGCTTCTTCCGCGCTCGTGTTAGGATTTTCATAAAGCGTTCTTTGGTTTGCGTTGCGTATGTCGGCCTACATCATCGACACGGCCTGTTTCCGGCTATTAGGAGCAATTCATATATTGGGCACTGCGTTTCGACTTTTTTATTAGACCACAGTAAAAAAATTCACTCACAGAAGTCCCTTTCTTTCATGGCTACAAACACGAAGAATTCTGTCGTAAGTAAAACGAATGCGCAAGCCAAAATGACGATGGGGCGAAGTCATAAGCATGGCCCTGTGGCCCAATGGATAAGGCATCTGACTACGAATCAGGGGATTCCAGGTTCGACTCCTGGCAGGGTCGCACTGTCGCATTTCGGCTGCATGGTCTACTGTGTAACGCGCGCGCACGTTCTGGCGTAATGCGTTGATAAACGGAATGTACGCAGACATATTGGAAAGTAATATCACGCACTTAGTATCGTCGCCTTTGTTAGCATTCATGTAAGTTACCATCCACTCGCTACAGTCGCTCTCCATCCTACGGCTAAATCAACAGCCGTGATTTTTACTATGTCGCCGTCCATCCGTACGCGGTGACAGTTGTAAGCTTTACAGTAACGTGACATGCTCCACAAGCAGTTACGGTGTGTGGACGATGCCTATCATGGCAACGCTTGTTCTTTATCGCTTCTCGGCCTAATGGCTAAGATCAAGTGTAGTATCTGTTCTTATCAGTTTAATATCTGGTAGGCCATTCTCTGAATGGTCAGTATATTAATCTGATTTTTGGCCTTGGGTCATGGAGGTGGATTCATTCACGCCGTGACCACGGGTTGCCTTGGTGTTGCACTATTACCGATGGCGGCCCACATAAGCAATAAAAGAATAATAGCAGTCCTCTTTCCGACGGCACTCTGCATAGTCTACGGCGGGAACAAAACGCGTACACTGGGGGAGAATACAGCCTATGCCCCGCGACACGGCAGTTTATAACACACTCAAGCCACAAGCATTAACAAACTTTGAAGGGTACCCTCATGCTACGGTGCAGTTCCAACTCATACTTACCTGACGGGGAAGTAAAGACTGATCAATGAGGGTTTTCTTCCAGAGTGAGGCTCTTGCATTGCACTACGCTTGGGCTGACCTCTGCGATTACTGCAAACGTCAGTAACTCGACCGTACAATTTCTGGTAGTGGGGGCCTGCGTCCGCGCTCGCCCCCTCCTTAAGTCAAAATGAATGAGCTTAGAAAAGTTGCGCGGCCAAATGTCGGTGGTGACTTAAACGCTAAGGTAAAACCTCGCTTGGCTGTTACGAAACGTGATTGCGATATAAGTCCTCGGAAGGCGGCGGAATTTTATTTTATTTGCCATTCCGTCAGGGTTATTGGTATGATCGGCAATAGATCGAGTTTGTATGCATTTGAAAGCTCTTTTTTCTCGTACTATCACCTGAAAATGTCGTAGGAAAATGTCATAGGAAACACTTTCAACAACCGCCACGTTCCTTAATTGTTATAACAAGAAATATATCACAGCAAATGAAAATGAAAAGCCTACGACACCGGGAGTTCCCAGGCGGTCCCCCATCCAAGTACTATCCCGGCCCGACGATGCTTAACTTCCGTGATCAGACGAGAACGGGTGTGTTCATCGTGGTATGGCCGTAGACATTAGTAGGTGCAAATACGTGCAATTTATTTTGACGTTGTGATCAAATTTTTTTATTTAATTTCTTTGAGTTACTTAGGACAAGGCGTATGCATGGATTATCTATTAGACTTTAAGGTTATAGTTTTGTGAAAAAAACAATGTTTTTTTAAAGATGTGTGGCTATAAAAATAGCCGTTGTTTTCTGAGTGTAGCGGTTTACTTCTTCTGTCCTTTGTCGTTCTTCTTTGGGAGTAAGACAGCTTGAATGTTTGGCAAAACACCACCAGCTGCAATGGTTACACCGCTCAAAAGTTTGTTTAATTCTTCATCATTACGAACAGCCAATTGTAAATGTCTTGGAATAATCCTAGCTTTTTTGTTGTCTCTTGCTGCGTTACCAGCCAACTCCAATATCTCAGCAGATAAATATTCCAAGACGGCTGCTAAGTAAACTGGTGCTCCAGATCCAATTCGGTTAGCATAGTGCCCTCTACGAAGGAATCTATGCACTCTACCGACTGGAAATTGAAGTCCAGCTCTTGAGGATCTTGTCTTGGCTTTAGCCTTAGCTTTTCCACCTTTTCCACGTCCAGACATAACTGCGATTTGATTTGTAAGTTAATACAAAAACGTACGAATATTTAACGTAAGTGTTAACGAAATAAACTTTACTCGTTTTTTCATCATAAAAATAGGATCGAAATCATGTTTTTTTAACCAATCATAATTAAGTATTAAACAAAAGATTTTTTTTTTAACCAATTAAATTGCGTATCGGCGTTTTCGGATCGAATTCGATCCGATTTTTTTACTTATAAACAAAAAGTTTTGACTTGCAGTTTAATGCTTATTTACAAGTTAAGTAGCAAAAATTTTTAACCATGTCTGACGCAGCAGCTAAAGGAGGAAAACAGGCACCTAAAGTAGCCAAGAAAGGTGAAAAAAGAGCCGGCAAAAAAGGAGGAAAGATTGGTGGAACTGGTGAAAAGAAACGCAAGAGAAAGAGAAAGGAAAGTTATGCTATTTACATCTACAATGTTTTGAAACAAGTTCACCCAGATGTCGGAGTTTCAAGCAAAGCTATGAGCATCATGAACTCATTTGTCAACGACATCTTTGAGCGCATTGCTTCCGAAGCTTCGCGTTTGGCTCTTCAAAACAAAAAGTCGACCATCTCTTCTCGTGAAATTCAAACCGCAGTACGTCTTCTCTTGCCTGGAGAACTTGCAAAACACGCAGTCAGTGAAGGAACAAAAGCCGTCACAAAATACACAAGCAGCAAGTAAACCAACGTCTACCAAACACAAACGGTCTTTTTTAAGACCACACATCTTTAAAAAAACATTTACTTGGCGTCACTACAAGTTAACCGAAGTTAATAAAACTTCTAAATAATGTGCTTAAGAACACTAGCCTACATTTAAAATACTTCCCCATGTGTGTGTGGATTAGCTTCACTTTTCATACGTATTATTAGCTGTACTTGCAGAAAAGACAAGTACATTGATCCATGTTATTGCTTACATTTAACTTAACCCAGCTTTTCACGGAAACACTCCCAGGCAAATTAACCCTACAAAGTATTTCTAAATTTTTTTTGTGTCATATATGACATAGTATCGTATAGCAATAAATGTAACTGTGACAAGACTTTACACATTGTGTAATTTGGAAGCGTGCACAAAGTAATGTTTTAAAAGATTTGTGGCTATAAAAATAGCCGTTTTTGTTGAGCAATGACAACGCTTAACCTCCGAATCCGTAAAGAGTTCTTCCTTGACGTTTTAAGGCATAAACAACATCCATAGCGGTAACGGTCTTGCGTTTAGCGTGCTCTGTGTAGGTTACAGCATCACGAATAACATTCTCTAAGAAAACCTTCAGTACACCTCTGGTTTCCTCATAGATAAGGCCAGAGATACGTTTGACACCACCTCGTCGAGCAAGACGCCGAATAGCAGGTTTTGTGATTCCCTGAATGTTATCACGAAGAATTTTTCGGTGACGTTTAGCACCTCCTTTTCCCAATCCTTTACCTCCTTTTCCGCGTCCAGACATATTGATATAGTTGCGTACAGAACGAGTACAAAAACAACGTTTGAGTTAACAGAATTCAGACAGCTTTAAAAAGAGGCCATAAAATTACCTACTGCTCGTGGAAACACCCTAATTAACCAATAGAGTTGCGTCATTACAAAATGTTCCGAACATTTTGTACATTTTTTTAAGTAAAACTGTAGTTTTTTTAAAAATTCGTGGTCTTAATGTTTCAGTAAGGCAATAAATTTGGCATCGTTGGAATTCGCCAAACCTTCTGCTACTTACTAAAAAAAAAAAAAGTCAAAAGCTTTTGTGTATCAGAAGATACAGCCGTTTTCCCGTAGCCAAAAAACACAGATTTTATAAAAATGTTAAAGTAATGAGCGTAATGTCATTATGCAGCCAATCAGAAATTACTTTCTTAGCACCAATCAAATGGTTTGTTTTGAACCTTAGCTGTCAATCAATATGAGAAATAAAACTTTGGCGCGATAGTGCATTTTAGACCGTCTTGTGTATCCGTACTACATCGACTTCTTAAAATATGGCTCGTACAAAGCAAACTGCACGTAAATCTACTGGAGGAAAGGCTCCACGAAAACAACTCGCCACTAAAGCTGCGAGGAAAAGCGCACCAGCTACTGGAGGAGTGAAAAAACCACATCGTTACAGACCTGGTACAGTTGCTCTCAGAGAAATCAGAAGATACCAGAAGTCAACCGAGCTCTTGATCCGCAAGTTGCCTTTCCAGCGTCTTGTGCGAGAAATTGCTCAGGACTTCAAAACAGATCTGCGATTCCAGAGCACAGCCGTTATGGCTCTGCAAGAGGCTTCTGAAGCGTACCTTGTTGGCTTGTTCGAGGATACTAACTTGTGTGCCATTCACGCAAAACGAGTTACAATCATGCCTAAAGACATCCAGTTGGCAAGAAGAATTCGTGGGGAACGTGCCTAAGCATCTTACCAAACAAAAAACGGCTATTTTTATAGCCACACATCCATAAAAAATATTACGGCTAGCTTTTTATATCAAACTTTGTCCTGCTTTCTGTTTAAATTTTATGCTACATAAAAATTTTATGCTACATAAAGTTTGACAATGTTAAAAATATGAAGGGCAAGAAAAGTAAAAGCAAGAAAATAAGAAATTTAAAAACGAAAATACTTAAACATAGGGAATCTAATCTTAAATTTACTCTTTTTTAACTGTTTAAGTGACTTAAACAAGTTTAACTTTGTACCAAGATAATGTTTTTTTGTAAATGTGTGGCTATAAAAATAGCCGTTTGTTAATGTAATAGCCAGATACACACAAATTATTTTTTTGCGGTCTTCTTTGCTGCCTTTTTGGGAGTCTTTTTGACCTTCTTTGCTGCAGGTTTTTTAGCAACAGGCTTCTTTGTGGGTTTCTTAGCTGCTGGTTTCTTAGCCGAGGCTTTCTTTGTGGCAGGCTTCTTTGCTGCTTTCTTTGGCGTGCTCTTCTTTGCTGGCTTCTTTTTTGGTGTACTTTTCTTTGCAGTAGGCTTCTTTGCCGTTGGCTTTTTTGCTGCGGCCTTTTTCTTAGGTTTTTCTTTTTTTACCTGACCTAGCTTGAATGATCCAGAAGCACCAGTGCCTTTAGTTTGAATCAAATCGCCTGATGTTACTCCTCGTTTAAGAGCCATTTTCAGATGATGATCTGAGTTTTCAGCAACTTTGTAATTTGCATGAATATATTTTGTAATAGCTTGGCGAGATGAACCACCGCGTTCCTTTAGGGTAGCGATAGCAGCCTTGATCATGTCCACATATTTAGGGTGATCAGCTGTCTTCTTTGCAGCAGGTTTCTTCTTGGGTGCGATTTTCTTTGGAGAAGCTGCTTCACTCATTTTTAATGTTTTCTTACAACAATCCAACGATAAACGATGCTTGTTATCACAGTAGAAGTATACTAAACATTACCGTGTAAATGAGATATAATTTAAGACGGTGCGAAGTATGCGGACGTAAAAGTACCACTCCCGGGAATTGATTTGGCGCGAAAACAGAAATGTGTGTTTCTGTACATCGTATAATGTCCGTTTTGGGTGCCGCGACTATGCGAAAGCATGTTAATTTTTATTTGTAGTACGACGCAATAGTCTGCAAGAGAAGCTGCTGGAGTTTGAGGTCTTCAGCATTACATCTAGTCTGTTAATTTGGGCTTCTTCCGCGCTCGTGTTAGGATTTTCATAAAGCGTTCTTTGGTTTGCGTTGCGTATGTCGGCCTACATCATCGACACGGCCTGTTTCCGGCTATTAGGAGCAATTCATATATTGGGCACTGCGTTTCGACTTTTTTATTAGACCACAGTAAAAAAATTCACTCACAGAAGTCCCTTTCTTTCATGGCTACAAACACGAAGAATTCTGTCGTAAGTAAAACGAATGCGCAAGCCAAAATGACGATGGGGCGAAGTCATAAGCATGGCCCTGTGGCCCAATGGATAAGGCATCTGACTACGAATCAGGGGATTCCAGGTTCGACTCCTGGCAGGGTCGCACTGTCGCATTTCGGCTGCATGGTCTACTGTGTAACGCGCGCGCACGTTCTGGCGTAATGCGTTGATAAACGGAATGTACGCAGACATATTGGAAAGTAATATCACGCACTTAGTATCGTCGCCTTTGTTAGCATTCATGTAAGTTACCATCCACTCGCTACAGTCGCTCTCCATCCTACGGCTAAATCAACAGCCGTGATTTTTACTATGTCGCCGTCCATCCGTACGCGGTGACAGTTGTAAGCTTTACAGTAACGTGACATGCTCCACAAGCAGTTACGGTGTGTGGACGATGCCTATCATGGCAACGCTTGTTCTTTATCGCTTCTCGGCCTAATGGCTAAGATCAAGTGTAGTATCTGTTCTTATCAGTTTAATATCTGGTAGGCCATTCTCTGAATGGTCAGTATATTAATCTGATTTTTGGCCTTGGGTCATGGAGGTGGATTCATTCACGCCGTGACCACGGGTTGCCTTGGTGTTGCACTATTACCGATGGCGGCCCACATAAGCAATAAAAGAATAATAGCAGTCCTCTTTCCGACGGCACTCTGCATAGTCTACGGCGGGAACAAAACGCGTACACTGGGGGAGAATACAGCCTATGCCCCGCGACACGGCAGTTTATAACACACTCAAGCCACAAGCATTAACAAACTTTGAAGGGTACCCTCATGCTACGGTGCAGTTCCAACTCATACTTACCTGACGGGGAAGTAAAGACTGATCAATGAGGGTTTTCTTCCAGAGTGAGGCTCTTGCATTGCACTACGCTTGGGCTGACCTCTGCGATTACTGCAAACGTCAGTAACTCGACCGTACAATTTCTGGTAGTGGGGGCCTGCGTCCGCGCTCGCCCCCTCCTTAAGTCAAAATGAATGAGCTTAGAAAAGTTGCGCGGCCAAATGTCGGTGGTGACTTAAACGCTAAGGTAAAACCTCGCTTGGCTGTTACGAAACGTGATTGCGATATAAGTCCTCGGAAGGCGGCGGAATTTTATTTTATTTGCCATTCCGTCAGGGTTATTGGATGATCGGCAATAGATCGAGTTTGTATGCATTTGAAAGCTCTTTTTTCTCGTACTATCACCTGAAAATGTCGTAGGAAAATGTCATAGGAAACACTTTCAACAACCGCCACGTTCCTTAATTGTTATAACAAGAAATATATCACAGCAAATGAAAATGAAAAGCCTACGACACCGGGAGTTCCCAGGCGGTCCCCCATCCAAGTACTATCCCGGCCCGACGATGCTTAACTTCCGTGATCAGACGAGAACGGGTGTGTTCATCGTGGTATGGCCGTAGACATTAGTAGGTGCAAATACGTGCAATTTATTTTGACGTTGTGATCAAATTTTTTTATTTAATTTCTTTGAGTTACTTAGGACAAGGCGTATGCATGGATTATCTATTAGACTTTAAGGTTATAGTTTTGTGAAAAAAACAATGTTTTTTTAAAGATGTGTGGCTATAAAAATAGCCGTTGTTTTCTGAGTGTAGCGGTTTACTTCTTCTGTCCTTTGTCGTTCTTCTTTGGGAGTAAGACAGCTTGAATGTTTGGCAAAACACCACCAGCTGCAATGGTTACACCGCTCAAAAGTTTGTTTAATTCTTCATCATTACGAACAGCCAATTGTAAATGTCTTGGAATAATCCTAGCTTTTTTGTTGTCTCTTGCTGCGTTACCAGCCAACTCCAATATCTCAGCAGATAAATATTCCAAGACGGCTGCTAAGTAAACTGGTGCTCCAGATCCAATTCGGTTAGCATAGTGCCCTCTACGAAGGAATCTATGCACTCTACCGACTGGAAATTGAAGTCCAGCTCTTGAGGATCTTGTCTTGGCTTTAGCCTTAGCTTTTCCACCTTTTCCACGTCCAGACATAACTGCGATTTGATTTGTAAGTTAATACAAAAACGTACGAATATTTAACGTAAGTGTTAACGAAATAAACTTTACTCGTTTTTTCATCATAAAAATAGGATCGAAATCATGTTTTTTTAACCAATCATAATTAAGTATTAAACAAAAGATTTTTTTTTTAACCAATTAAATTGCGTATCGGCGTTTTCGGATCGAATTCGATCCGATTTTTTTACTTATAAACAAAAAGTTTTGACTTGCAGTTTAATGCTTATTTACAAGTTAAGTAGCAAAAATTTTTAACCATGTCTGACGCAGCAGCTAAAGGAGGAAAACAGGCACCTAAAGTAGCCAAGAAAGGTGAAAAAAGAGCCGGCAAAAAAGGAGGAAAGATTGGTGGAACTGGTGAAAAGAAACGCAAGAGAAAGAGAAAGGAAAGTTATGCTATTTACATCTACAATGTTTTGAAACAAGTTCACCCAGATGTCGGAGTTTCAAGCAAAGCTATGAGCATCATGAACTCATTTGTCAACGACATCTTTGAGCGCATTGCTTCCGAAGCTTCGCGTTTGGCTCTTCAAAACAAAAAGTCGACCATCTCTTCTCGTGAAATTCAAACCGCAGTACGTCTTCTCTTGCCTGGAGAACTTGCAAAACACGCAGTCAGTGAAGGAACAAAAGCCGTCACAAAATACACAAGCAGCAAGTAAACCAACGTCTACCAAACACAAACGGTCTTTTTTAAGACCACACATCTTTAAAAAAACATTTACTTGGCGTCACTACAAGTTAACCGAAGTTAATAAAACTTCTAAATAATGTGCTTAAGAACACTAGCCTACATTTAAAATACTTCCCCATGTGTGTGTGGATTAGCTTCACTTTTCATACGTATTATTAGCTGTACTTGCAGAAAAGACAAGTACATTGATCCATGTTATTGCTTACATTTAACTTAACCCAGCTTTTCACGGAAACACTCCCAGGCAAATTAACCCTACAAAGTATTTCTAAATTTTTTTTGTGTCATATATGACATAGTATCGTATAGCAATAAATGTAACTGTGACAAGACTTTACACATTGTGTAATTTGGAAGCGTGCACAAAGTAATGTTTTAAAAGATTTGTGGCTATAAAAATAGCCGTTTTTGTTGAGCAATGACAACGCTTAACCTCCGAATCCGTAAAGAGTTCTTCCTTGACGTTTTAAGGCATAAACAACATCCATAGCGGTAACGGTCTTGCGTTTAGCGTGCTCTGTGTAGGTTACAGCATCACGAATAACATTCTCTAAGAAAACCTTCAGTACACCTCTGGTTTCCTCATAGATAAGGCCAGAGATACGTTTGACACCACCTCGTCGAGCAAGACGCCGAATAGCAGGTTTTGTGATTCCCTGAATGTTATCACGAAGAATTTTTCGGTGACGTTTAGCACCTCCTTTTCCCAATCCTTTACCTCCTTTTCCGCGTCCAGACATATTGATATAGTTGCGTACAGAACGAGTACAAAAACAACGTTTGAGTTAACAGAATTCAGACAGCTTTAAAAAGAGGCCATAAAATTACCTACTGCTCGTGGAAACACCCTAATTAACCAATAGAGTTGCGTCATTACAAAATGTTCCGAACATTTTGTACATTTTTTTAAGTAAAACTGTAGTTTTTTTAAAAATTCGTGGTCTTAATGTTTCAGTAAGGCAATAAATTTGGCATCGTTGGAATTCGCCAAACCTTCTGCTACTTACTAAAAAAAAAAAAAGTCAAAAGCTTTTGTGTATCAGAAGATACAGCCGTTTTCCCGTAGCCAAAAAACACAGATTTTATAAAAATGTTAAAGTAATGAGCGTAATGTCATTATGCAGCCAATCAGAAATTACTTTCTTAGCACCAATCAAATGGTTTGTTTTGAACCTTAGCTGTCAATCAATATGAGAAATAAAACTTTGGCGCGATAGTGCATTTTAGACCGTCTTGTGTATCCGTACTACATCGACTTCTTAAAATATGGCTCGTACAAAGCAAACTGCACGTAAATCTACTGGAGGAAAGGCTCCACGAAAACAACTCGCCACTAAAGCTGCGAGGAAAAGCGCACCAGCTACTGGAGGAGTGAAAAAACCACATCGTTACAGACCTGGTACAGTTGCTCTCAGAGAAATCAGAAGATACCAGAAGTCAACCGAGCTCTTGATCCGCAAGTTGCCTTTCCAGCGTCTTGTGCGAGAAATTGCTCAGGACTTCAAAACAGATCTGCGATTCCAGAGCACAGCCGTTATGGCTCTGCAAGAGGCTTCTGAAGCGTACCTTGTTGGCTTGTTCGAGGATACTAACTTGTGTGCCATTCACGCAAAACGAGTTACAATCATGCCTAAAGACATCCAGTTGGCAAGAAGAATTCGTGGGGAACGTGCCTAAGCATCTTACCAAACAAAAAACGGCTATTTTTATAGCCACACATCCATAAAAAATATTACGGCTAGCTTTTTATATCAAACTTTGTCCTGCTTTCTGTTTAAATTTTATGCTACATAAAAATTTTATGCTACATAAAGTTTGACAATGTTAAAAATATGAAGGGCAAGAAAAGTAAAAGCAAGAAAATAAGAAATTTAAAAACGAAAATACTTAAACTTAGGGAATCTAATCTTAAATTTACTCTTTTTTAACTGTTTAAGTGACTTAAACAAGTTTAACTTTGTACCAAGATAATGTTTTTTTGTAAATGTGTGGCTATAAAAATAGCCGTTTGTTAATGTAATAGCCAGATACACACAAATTATTTTTTTGCGGTCTTCTTTGCTGCCTTTTTGGGAGTCTTTTTGACCTTCTTTGCTGCAGGTTTTTTAGCAACAGGCTTCTTTGTGGGTTTCTTAGCTGCTGGTTTCTTAGCCGAGGCTTTCTTTGTGGCAGGCTTCTTTGCTGCTTTCTTTGGCGTGCTCTTCTTTGCTGGCTTCTTTTTTGGTGTACTTTTCTTTGCAGTAGGCTTCTTTGCCGTTGGCTTTTTTGCTGCGGCCTTTTTCTTAGGTTTTTCTTTTTTTACCTGACCTAGCTTGAATGATCCAGAAGCACCAGTGCCTTTAGTTTGAATCAAATCGCCTGATGTTACTCCTCGTTTAAGAGCCATTTTCAGATGATGATCTGAGTTTTCAGCAACTTTGTAATTTGCATGAATATATTTTGTAATAGCTTGGCGAGATGAACCACCGCGTTCCTTTAGGGTAGCGATAGCAGCCTTGATCATGTCCACATATTTAGGGTGATCAGCTGTCTTCTTTGCAGCAGGTTTCTTCTTGGGTGCGATTTTCTTTGGAGAAGCTGCTTCACTCATTTTTAATGTTTTCTTACAACAATCCAACGATAAACGATGCTTGTTATCACAGTAGAAGTATACTAAACATTACCGTGTAAATGAGATATAATTTAAGACGGTGCGAAGTATGCGGACGTAAAAGTACCACTCCCGGGAATTGATTTGGCGCGAAAACAGAAATGTGTGTTTCTGTACATCGTATAATGTCCGTTTTGGGTGCCGCGACTATGCGAAAGCATGTTAATTTTTATTTGTAGTACGACGCAATAGTCTGCAAGAGAAGCTGCTGGAGTTTGAGGTCTTCAGCATTACATCTAGTCTGTTAATTTGGGCTTCTTCCGCGCTCGTGTTAGGATTTTCATAAAGCGTTCTTTGGTTTGCGTTGCGTATGTCGGCCTACATCATCGACACGGCCTGTTTCCGGCTATTAGGAGCAATTCATATATTGGGCACTGCGTTTCGACTTTTTTATTAGACCACAGTAAAAAAATTCACTCACAGAAGTCCCTTTCTTTCATGGCTACAAACACGAAGAATTCTGTCGTAAGTAAAACGAATGCGCAAGCCAAAATGACGATGGGGCGAAGTCATAAGCATGGCCCTGTGGCCCAATGGATAAGGCATCTGACTACGAATCAGGGGATTCCAGGTTCGACTCCTGGCAGGGTCGCACTGTCGCATTTCGGCTGCATGGTCTACTGTGTAACGCGCGCGCACGTTCTGGCGTAATGCGTTGATAAACGGAATGTACGCAGACATATTGGAAAGTAATATCACGCACTTAGTATCGTCGCCTTTGTTAGCATTCATGTAAGTTACCATCCACTCGCTACAGTCGCTCTCCATCCTACGGCTAAATCAACAGCCGTGATTTTTACTATGTCGCCGTCCATCCGTACGCGGTGACAGTTGTAAGCTTTACAGTAACGTGACATGCTCCACAAGCAGTTACGGTGTGTGGACGATGCCTATCATGGCAACGCTTGTTCTTTATCGCTTCTCGGCCTAATGGCTAAGATCAAGTGTAGTATCTGTTCTTATCAGTTTAATATCTGGTAGGCCATTCTCTGAATGGTCAGTATATTAATCTGATTTTTGGCCTTGGGTCATGGAGGTGGATTCATTCACGCCGTGACCACGGGTTGCCTTGGTGTTGCACTATTACCGATGGCGGCCCACATAAGCAATAAAAGAATAATAGCAGTCCTCTTTCCGACGGCACTCTGCATAGTCTACGGCGGGAACAAAACGCGTACACTGGGGGAGAATACAGCCTATGCCCCGCGACACGGCAGTTTATAACACACTCAAGCCACAAGCATTAACAAACTTTGAAGGGTACCCTCATGCTACGGTGCAGTTCCAACTCATACTTACCTGACGGGGAAGTAAAGACTGATCAATGAGGGTTTTCTTCCAGAGTGAGGCTCTTGCATTGCACTACGCTTGGGCTGACCTCTGCGATTACTGCAAACGTCAGTAACTCGACCGTACAATTTCTGGTAGTGGGGGCCTGCGTCCGCGCTCGCCCCCTCCTTAAGTCAAAATGAATGAGCTTAGAAAAGTTGCGCGGCCAAATGTCGGTGGTGACTTAAACGCTAAGGTAAAACCTCGCTTGGCTGTTACGAAACGTGATTGCGATATAAGTCCTCGGAAGGCGGCGGAATTTTATTTTATTTGCCATTCCGTCAGGGTTATTGGATGATCGGCAATAGATCGAGTTTGTATGCATTTGAAAGCTCTTTTTTCTCGTACTATCACCTGAAAATGTCGTAGGAAAATGTCATAGGAAACACTTTCAACAACCGCCACGTTCCTTAATTGTTATAACAAGAAATATATCACAGCAAATGAAAATGAAAAGCCTACGACACCGGGAGTTCCCAGGCGGTCCCCCATCCAAGTACTATCCCGGCCCGACGATGCTTAACTTCCGTGATCAGACGAGAACGGGTGTGTTCATCGTGGTATGGCCGTAGACATTAGTAGGTGCAAATACGTGCAATTTATTTTGACGTTGTGATCAAATTTTTTTATTTAATTTCTTTGAGTTACTTAGGACAAGGCGTATGCATGGATTATCTATTAGACTTTAAGGTTATAGTTTTGTGAAAAAAACAATGTTTTTTTAAAGATGTGTGGCTATAAAAATAGCCGTTGTTTTCTGAGTGTAGCGGTTTACTTCTTCTGTCCTTTGTCGTTCTTCTTTGGGAGTAAGACAGCTTGAATGTTTGGCAAAACACCACCAGCTGCAATGGTTACACCGCTCAAAAGTTTGTTTAATTCTTCATCATTACGAACAGCCAATTGTAAATGTCTTGGAATAATCCTAGCTTTTTTGTTGTCTCTTGCTGCGTTACCAGCCAACTCCAATATCTCAGCAGATAAATATTCCAAGACGGCTGCTAAGTAAACTGGTGCTCCAGATCCAATTCGGTTAGCATAGTGCCCTCTACGAAGGAATCTATGCACTCTACCGACTGGAAATTGAAGTCCAGCTCTTGAGGATCTTGTCTTGGCTTTAGCCTTAGCTTTTCCACCTTTTCCACGTCCAGACATAACTGCGATTTGATTTGTAAGTTAATACAAAAACGTACGAATATTTAACGTAAGTGTTAACGAAATAAACTTTACTCGTTTTTTCATCATAAAAATAGGATCGAAATCATGTTTTTTTAACCAATCATAATTAAGTATTAAACAAAAGATTTTTTTTTTAACCAATTAAATTGCGTATCGGCGTTTTCGGATCGAATTCGATCCGATTTTTTTACTTATAAACAAAAAGTTTTGACTTGCAGTTTAATGCTTATTTACAAGTTAAGTAGCAAAAATTTTTAACCATGTCTGACGCAGCAGCTAAAGGAGGAAAACAGGCACCTAAAGTAGCCAAGAAAGGTGAAAAAAGAGCCGGCAAAAAAGGAGGAAAGATTGGTGGAACTGGTGAAAAGAAACGCAAGAGAAAGAGAAAGGAAAGTTATGCTATTTACATCTACAATGTTTTGAAACAAGTTCACCCAGATGTCGGAGTTTCAAGCAAAGCTATGAGCATCATGAACTCATTTGTCAACGACATCTTTGAGCGCATTGCTTCCGAAGCTTCGCGTTTGGCTCTTCAAAACAAAAAGTCGACCATCTCTTCTCGTGAAATTCAAACCGCAGTACGTCTTCTCTTGCCTGGAGAACTTGCAAAACACGCAGTCAGTGAAGGAACAAAAGCCGTCACAAAATACACAAGCAGCAAGTAAACCAACGTCTACCAAACACAAACGGTCTTTTTTAAGACCACACATCTTTAAAAAAACATTTACTTGGCGTCACTACAAGTTAACCGAAGTTAATAAAACTTCTAAATAATGTGCTTAAGAACACTAGCCTACATTTAAAATACTTCCCCATGTGTGTGTGGATTAGCTTCACTTTTCATACGTATTATTAGCTGTACTTGCAGAAAAGACAAGTACATTGATCCATGTTATTGCTTACATTTAACTTAACCCAGCTTTTCACGGAAACACTCCCAGGCAAATTAACCCTACAAAGTATTTCTAAATTTTTTTTGTGTCATATATGACATAGTATCGTATAGCAATAAATGTAACTGTGACAAGACTTTACACATTGTGTAATTTGGAAGCGTGCACAAAGTAATGTTTTAAAAGATTTGTGGCTATAAAAATAGCCGTTTTTGTTGAGCAATGACAACGCTTAACCTCCGAATCCGTAAAGAGTTCTTCCTTGACGTTTTAAGGCATAAACAACATCCATAGCGGTAACGGTCTTGCGTTTAGCGTGCTCTGTGTAGGTTACAGCATCACGAATAACATTCTCTAAGAAAACCTTCAGTACACCTCTGGTTTCCTCATAGATAAGGCCAGAGATACGTTTGACACCACCTCGTCGAGCAAGACGCCGAATAGCAGGTTTTGTGATTCCCTGAATGTTATCACGAAGAATTTTTCGGTGACGTTTAGCACCTCCTTTTCCCAATCCTTTACCTCCTTTTCCGCGTCCAGACATATTGATATAGTTGCGTACAGAACGAGTACAAAAACAACGTTTGAGTTAACAGAATTCAGACAGCTTTAAAAAGAGGCCATAAAATTACCTACTGCTCGTGGAAACACCCTAATTAACCAATAGAGTTGCGTCATTACAAAATGTTCCGAACATTTTGTACATTTTTTTAAGTAAAACTGTAGTTTTTTTAAAAATTCGTGGTCTTAATGTTTCAGTAAGGCAATAAATTTGGCATCGTTGGAATTCGCCAAACCTTCTGCTACTTACTAAAAAAAAAAAAAGTCAAAAGCTTTTGTGTATCAGAAGATACAGCCGTTTTCCCGTAGCCAAAAAACACAGATTTTATAAAAATGTTAAAGTAATGAGCGTAATGTCATTATGCAGCCAATCAGAAATTACTTTCTTAGCACCAATCAAATGGTTTGTTTTGAACCTTAGCTGTCAATCAATATGAGAAATAAAACTTTGGCGCGATAGTGCATTTTAGACCGTCTTGTGTATCCGTACTACATCGACTTCTTAAAATATGGCTCGTACAAAGCAAACTGCACGTAAATCTACTGGAGGAAAGGCTCCACGAAAACAACTCGCCACTAAAGCTGCGAGGAAAAGCGCACCAGCTACTGGAGGAGTGAAAAAACCACATCGTTACAGACCTGGTACAGTTGCTCTCAGAGAAATCAGAAGATACCAGAAGTCAACCGAGCTCTTGATCCGCAAGTTGCCTTTCCAGCGTCTTGTGCGAGAAATTGCTCAGGACTTCAAAACAGATCTGCGATTCCAGAGCACAGCCGTTATGGCTCTGCAAGAGGCTTCTGAAGCGTACCTTGTTGGCTTGTTCGAGGATACTAACTTGTGTGCCATTCACGCAAAACGAGTTACAATCATGCCTAAAGACATCCAGTTGGCAAGAAGAATTCGTGGGGAACGTGCCTAAGCATCTTACCAAACAAAAAACGGCTATTTTTATAGCCACACATCCATAAAAAATATTACGGCTAGCTTTTTATATCAAACTTTGTCCTGCTTTCTGTTTAAATTTTATGCTACATAAAAATTTTATGCTACATAAAGTTTGACAATGTTAAAAATATGAAGGGCAAGAAAAGTAAAAGCAAGAAAATAAGAAATTTAAAAACGAAAATACTTAAACTTAGGGAATCTAATCTTAAATTTACTCTTTTTTAACTGTTTAAGTGACTTAAACAAGTTTAACTTTGTACCAAGATAATGTTTTTTTGTAAATGTGTGGCTATAAAAATAGCCGTTTGTTAATGTAATAGCCAGATACACACAAATTATTTTTTTGCGGTCTTCTTTGCTGCCTTTTTGGGAGTCTTTTTGACCTTCTTTGCTGCAGGTTTTTTAGCAACAGGCTTCTTTGTGGGTTTCTTAGCTGCTGGTTTCTTAGCCGAGGCTTTCTTTGTGGCAGGCTTCTTTGCTGCTTTCTTTGGCGTGCTCTTCTTTGCTGGCTTCTTTTTTGGTGTACTTTTCTTTGCAGTAGGCTTCTTTGCCGTTGGCTTTTTTGCTGCGGCCTTTTTCTTAGGTTTTTCTTTTTTTACCTGACCTAGCTTGAATGATCCAGAAGCACCAGTGCCTTTAGTTTGAATCAAATCGCCTGATGTTACTCCTCGTTTAAGAGCCATTTTCAGATGATGATCTGAGTTTTCAGCAACTTTGTAATTTGCATGAATATATTTTGTAATAGCTTGGCGAGATGAACCACCGCGTTCCTTTAGGGTAGCGATAGCAGCCTTGATCATGTCCACATATTTAGGGTGATCAGCTGTCTTCTTTGCAGCAGGTTTCTTCTTGGGTGCGATTTTCTTTGGAGAAGCTGCTTCACTCATTTTTAATGTTTTCTTACAACAATCCAACGATAAACGATGCTTGTTATCACAGTAGAAGTATACTAAACATTACCGTGTAAATGAGATATAATTTAAGACGGTGCGAAGTATGCGGACGTAAAAGTACCACTCCCGGGAATTGATTTGGCGCGAAAACAGAAATGTGTGTTTCTGTACATCGTATAATGTCCGTTTTGGGTGCCGCGACTATGCGAAAGCATGTTAATTTTTATTTGTAGTACGACGCAATAGTCTGCAAGAGAAGCTGCTGGAGTTTGAGGTCTTCAGCATTACATCTAGTCTGTTAATTTGGGCTTCTTCCGCGCTCGTGTTAGGATTTTCATAAAGCGTTCTTTGGTTTGCGTTGCGTATGTCGGCCTACATCATCGACACGGCCTGTTTCCGGCTATTAGGAGCAATTCATATATTGGGCACTGCGTTTCGACTTTTTTATTAGACCACAGTAAAAAAATTCACTCACAGAAGTCCCTTTCTTTCATGGCTACAAACACGAAGAATTCTGTCGTAAGTAAAACGAATGCGCAAGCCAAAATGACGATGGGGCGAAGTCATAAGCATGGCCCTGTGGCCCAATGGATAAGGCATCTGACTACGAATCAGGGGATTCCAGGTTCGACTCCTGGCAGGGTCGCACTGTCGCATTTCGGCTGCATGGTCTACTGTGTAACGCGCGCGCACGTTCTGGCGTAATGCGTTGATAAACGGAATGTACGCAGACATATTGGAAAGTAATATCACGCACTTAGTATCGTCGCCTTTGTTAGCATTCATGTAAGTTACCATCCACTCGCTACAGTCGCTCTCCATCCTACGGCTAAATCAACAGCCGTGATTTTTACTATGTCGCCGTCCATCCGTACGCGGTGACAGTTGTAAGCTTTACAGTAACGTGACATGCTCCACAAGCAGTTACGGTGTGTGGACGATGCCTATCATGGCAACGCTTGTTCTTTATCGCTTCTCGGCCTAATGGCTAAGATCAAGTGTAGTATCTGTTCTTATCAGTTTAATATCTGGTAGGCCATTCTCTGAATGGTCAGTATATTAATCTGATTTTTGGCCTTGGGTCATGGAGGTGGATTCATTCACGCCGTGACCACGGGTTGCCTTGGTGTTGCACTATTACCGATGGCGGCCCACATAAGCAATAAAAGAATAATAGCAGTCCTCTTTCCGACGGCACTCTGCATAGTCTACGGCGGGAACAAAACGCGTACACTGGGGGAGAATACAGCCTATGCCCCGCGACACGGCAGTTTATAACACACTCAAGCCACAAGCATTAACAAACTTTGAAGGGTACCCTCATGCTACGGTGCAGTTCCAACTCATACTTACCTGACGGGGAAGTAAAGACTGATCAATGAGGGTTTTCTTCCAGAGTGAGGCTCTTGCATTGCACTACGCTTGGGCTGACCTCTGCGATTACTGCAAACGTCAGTAACTCGACCGTACAATTTCTGGTAGTGGGGGCCTGCGTCCGCGCTCGCCCCCTCCTTAAGTCAAAATGAATGAGCTTAGAAAAGTTGCGCGGCCAAATGTCGGTGGTGACTTAAACGCTAAGGTAAAACCTCGCTTGGCTGTTACGAAACGTGATTGCGATATAAGTCCTCGGAAGGCGGCGGAATTTTATTTTATTTGCCATTCCGTCAGGGTTATTGGATGATCGGCAATAGATCGAGTTTGTATGCATTTGAAAGCTCTTTTTTCTCGTACTATCACCTGAAAATGTCGTAGGAAAATGTCATAGGAAACACTTTCAACAACCGCCACGTTCCTTAATTGTTATAACAAGAAATATATCACAGCAAATGAAAATGAAAAGCCTACGACACCGGGAGTTCCCAGGCGGTCCCCCATCCAAGTACTATCCCGGCCCGACGATGCTTAACTTCCGTGATCAGACGAGAACGGGTGTGTTCATCGTGGTATGGCCGTAGACATTAGTAGGTGCAAATACGTGCAATTTATTTTGACGTTGTGATCAAATTTTTTTATTTAATTTCTTTGAGTTACTTAGGACAAGGCGTATGCATGGATTATCTATTAGACTTTAAGGTTATAGTTTTGTGAAAAAAACAATGTTTTTTTAAAGATGTGTGGCTATAAAAATAGCCGTTGTTTTCTGAGTGTAGCGGTTTACTTCTTCTGTCCTTTGTCGTTCTTCTTTGGGAGTAAGACAGCTTGAATGTTTGGCAAAACACCACCAGCTGCAATGGTTACACCGCTCAAAAGTTTGTTTAATTCTTCATCATTACGAACAGCCAA
Organism: Hydractinia symbiolongicarpus; assembly: GCF_029227915.1. Taxonomy (NCBI): domain Eukaryota; kingdom Metazoa; phylum Cnidaria; class Hydrozoa; order Anthoathecata; family Hydractiniidae; genus Hydractinia; species Hydractinia symbiolongicarpus. Next base: position 8,763,190 of record NC_079883.1, on the reverse strand, counting down.
TTGTAAATGTCTTGGAATAATCCTAGCTTTTTTGTTGTCTCTTGCTGCGTTACCAGCCAACTCCAATATCTCAGCAGATAAATATTCCAAGACGGCTGCTAAGTAAACTGGTGCTCCAGATCCAATTCGGTTAGCATAGTGCCCTCTACGAAGGAATCTATGCACTCTACCGACTGGAAATTGAAGTCCAGCTCTTGAGGATCTTGTCTTGGCTTTAGCCTTAGCTTTTCCACCTTTTCCACGTCCAGACATAACTGCGATTTGATTTGTAAGTTAATACAAAAACGTACGAATATTTAACGTAAGTGTTAACGAAATAAACTTTACTCGTTTTTTCATCATAAAAATAGGATCGAAATCATGTTTTTTTAACCAATCATAATTAAGTATTAAACAAAAGATTTTTTTTTTAACCAATTAAATTGCGTATCGGCGTTTTCGGATCGAATTCGATCCGATTTTTTTACTTATAAACAAAAAGTTTTGACTTGCAGTTTAATGCTTATTTACAAGTTAAGTAGCAAAAATTTTTAACCATGTCTGACGCAGCAGCTAAAGGAGGAAAACAGGCACCTAAAGTAGCCAAGAAAGGTGAAAAAAGAGCCGGCAAAAAAGGAGGAAAGATTGGTGGAACTGGTGAAAAGAAACGCAAGAGAAAGAGAAAGGAAAGTTATGCTATTTACATCTACAATGTTTTGAAACAAGTTCACCCAGATGTCGGAGTTTCAAGCAAAGCTATGAGCATCATGAACTCATTTGTCAACGACATCTTTGAGCGCATTGCTTCCGAAGCTTCGCGTTTGGCTCTTCAAAACAAAAAGTCGACCATCTCTTCTCGTGAAATTCAAACCGCAGTACGTCTTCTCTTGCCTGGAGAACTTGCAAAACACGCAGTCAGTGAAGGAACAAAAGCCGTCACAAAATACACAAGCAGCAAGTAAACCAACGTCTACCAAACACAAACGGTCTTTTTTAAGACCACACATCTTTAAAAAAACATTTACTTGGCGTCACTACAAGTTAACCGAAGTTAATAAAACTTCTAAATAATGTGCTTAAGAACACTAGCCTACATTTAAAATACTTCCCCATGTGTGTGTGGATTAGCTTCACTTTTCATACGTATTATTAGCTGTACTTGCAGAAAAGACAAGTACATTGATCCATGTTATTGCTTACATTTAACTTAACCCAGCTTTTCACGGAAACACTCCCAGGCAAATTAACCCTACAAAGTATTTCTAAATTTTTTTTGTGTCATATATGACATAGTATCGTATAGCAATAAATGTAACTGTGACAAGACTTTACACATTGTGTAATTTGGAAGCGTGCACAAAGTAATGTTTTAAAAGATTTGTGGCTATAAAAATAGCCGTTTTTGTTGAGCAATGACAACGCTTAACCTCCGAATCCGTAAAGAGTTCTTCCTTGACGTTTTAAGGCATAAACAACATCCATAGCGGTAACGGTCTTGCGTTTAGCGTGCTCTGTGTAGGTTACAGCATCACGAATAACATTCTCTAAGAAAACCTTCAGTACACCTCTGGTTTCCTCATAGATAAGGCCAGAGATACGTTTGACACCACCTCGTCGAGCAAGACGCCGAATAGCAGGTTTTGTGATTCCCTGAATGTTATCACGAAGAATTTTTCGGTGACGTTTAGCACCTCCTTTTCCCAATCCTTTACCTCCTTTTCCGCGTCCAGACATATTGATATAGTTGCGTACAGAACGAGTACAAAAACAACGTTTGAGTTAACAGAATTCAGACAGCTTTAAAAAGAGGCCATAAAATTACCTACTGCTCGTGGAAACACCCTAATTAACCAATAGAGTTGCGTCATTACAAAATGTTCCGAACATTTTGTACATTTTTTTAAGTAAAACTGTAGTTTTTTTAAAAATTCGTGGTCTTAATGTTTCAGTAAGGCAATAAATTTGGCATCGTTGGAATTCGCCAAACCTTCTGCTACTTACTAAAAAAAAAAAAAGTCAAAAGCTTTTGTGTATCAGAAGATACAGCCGTTTTCCCGTAGCCAAAAAACACAGATTTTATAAAAATGTTAAAGTAATGAGCGTAATGTCATTATGCAGCCAATCAGAAATTACTTTCTTAGCACCAATCAAATGGTTTGTTTTGAACCTTAGCTGTCAATCAATATGAGAAATAAAACTTTGGCGCGATAGTGCATTTTAGACCGTCTTGTGTATCCGTACTACATCGACTTCTTAAAATATGGCTCGTACAAAGCAAACTGCACGTAAATCTACTGGAGGAAAGGCTCCACGAAAACAACTCGCCACTAAAGCTGCGAGGAAAAGCGCACCAGCTACTGGAGGAGTGAAAAAACCACATCGTTACAGACCTGGTACAGTTGCTCTCAGAGAAATCAGAAGATACCAGAAGTCAACCGAGCTCTTGATCCGCAAGTTGCCTTTCCAGCGTCTTGTGCGAGAAATTGCTCAGGACTTCAAAACAGATCTGCGATTCCAGAGCACAGCCGTTATGGCTCTGCAAGAGGCTTCTGAAGCGTACCTTGTTGGCTTGTTCGAGGATACTAACTTGTGTGCCATTCACGCAAAACGAGTTACAATCATGCCTAAAGACATCCAGTTGGCAAGAAGAATTCGTGGGGAACGTGCCTAAGCATCTTACCAAACAAAAAACGGCTATTTTTATAGCCACACATCCATAAAAAATATTACGGCTAGCTTTTTATATCAAACTTTGTCCTGCTTTCTGTTTAAATTTTATGCTACATAAAAATTTTATGCTACATAAAGTTTGACAATGTTAAAAATATGAAGGGCAAGAAAAGTAAAAGCAAGAAAATAAGAAATTTAAAAACGAAAATACTTAAACTTAGGGAATCTAATCTTAAATTTACTCTTTTTTAACTGTTTAAGTGACTTAAACAAGTTTAACTTTGTACCAAGATAATGTTTTTTTGTAAATGTGTGGCTATAAAAATAGCCGTTTGTTAATGTAATAGCCAGATACACACAAATTATTTTTTTGCGGTCTTCTTTGCTGCCTTTTTGGGAGTCTTTTTGACCTTCTTTGCTGCAGGTTTTTTAGCAACAGGCTTCTTTGTGGGTTTCTTAGCTGCTGGTTTCTTAGCCGAGGCTTTCTTTGTGGCAGGCTTCTTTGCTGCTTTCTTTGGCGTGCTCTTCTTTGCTGGCTTCTTTTTTGGTGTACTTTTCTTTGCAGTAGGCTTCTTTGCCGTTGGCTTTTTTGCTGCGGCCTTTTTCTTAGGTTTTTCTTTTTTTACCTGACCTAGCTTGCATGATCCAGAAGCACCAGTGCCTTTAGTTTGAATCAAATCGCCTGATGTTACTCCTCGTTTAAGAGCCATTTTCAGATGATGATCTGAGTTTTCAGCAACTTTGTAATTTGCATGAATATATTTTGTAATAGCTTGGCGAGATGAACCACCGCGTTCCTTTAGGGTAGCGATAGCAGCCTTGATCATGTCCACATATTTAGGGTGATCAGCTGTCTTCTTTGCAGCAGGTTTCTTCTTGGGTGCGATTTTCTTTGGAGAAGCTGCTTCACTCATTTTTAATGTTTTCTTACAACAATCCAACGATAAACGATGCTTGTTATCACAGTAGAAGTATACTAAACATTACCGTGTAAATGAGATATAATTTAAGACGGTGCGAAGTATGCGGACGTAAAAGTACCACTCCCGGGAATTGATTTGGCGCGAAAACAGAAATGTGTGTTTCTGTACATCGTATAATGTCCGTTTTGGGTGCCGCGACTATGCGAAAGCATGTTAATTTTTATTTGTAGTACGACGCAATAGTCTGCAAGAGAAGCTGCTGGAGTTTGAGGTCTTCAGCATTACATCTAGTCTGTTAATTTGGGCTTCTTCCGCGCTCGTGTTAGGATTTTCATAAAGCGTTCTTTGGTTTGCGTTGCGTATGTCGGCCTACATCATCGACACGGCCTGTTTCCGGCTATTAGGAGCAATTCATATATTGGGCACTGCGTTTCGACTTTTTTATTAGACCACAGTAAAAAAATTCACTCACAGAAGTCCCTTTCTTTCATGGCTACAAACACGAAGAATTCTGTCGTAAGTAAAACGAATGCGCAAGCCAAAATGACGATGGGGCGAAGTCATAAGCATGGCCCTGTGGCCCAATGGATAAGGCATCTGACTACGAATCAGGGGATTCCAGGTTCGACTCCTGGCAGGGTCGCACTGTCGCATTTCGGCTGCATGGTCTACTGTGTAACGCGCGCGCACGTTCTGGCGTAATGCGTTGATAAACGGAATGTACGCAGACATATTGGAAAGTAATATCACGCACTTAGTATCGTCGCCTTTGTTAGCATTCATGTAAGTTACCATCCACTCGCTACAGTCGCTCTCCATCCTACGGCTAAATCAACAGCCGTGATTTTTACTATGTCGCCGTCCATCCGTACGCGGTGACAGTTGTAAGCTTTACAGTAACGTGACATGCTCCACAAGCAGTTACGGTGTGTGGACGATGCCTATCATGGCAACGCTTGTTCTTTATCGCTTCTCGGCCTAATGGCTAAGATCAAGTGTAGTATCTGTTCTTATCAGTTTAATATCTGGTAGGCCATTCTCTGAATGGTCAGTATATTAATCTGATTTTTGGCCTTGGGTCATGGAGGTGGATTCATTCACGCCGTGACCACGGGTTGCCTTGGTGTTGCACTATTACCGATGGCGGCCCACATAAGCAATAAAAGAATAATAGCAGTCCTCTTTCCGACGGCACTCTGCATAGTCTACGGCGGGAACAAAACGCGTACACTGGGGGAGAATACAGCCTATGCCCCGCGACACGGCAGTTTATAACACACTCAAGCCACAAGCATTAACAAACTTTGAAGGGTACCCTCATGCTACGGTGCAGTTCCAACTCATACTTACCTGACGGGGAAGTAAAGACTGATCAATGAGGGTTTTCTTCCAGAGTGAGGCTCTTGCATTGCACTACGCTTGGGCTGACCTCTGCGATTACTGCAAACGTCAGTAACTCGACCGTACAATTTCTGGTAGTGGGGGCCTGCGTCCGCGCTCGCCCCCTCCTTAAGTCAAAATGAATGAGCTTAGAAAAGTTGCGCGGCCAAATGTCGGTGGTGACTTAAACGCTAAGGTAAAACCTCGCTTGGCTGTTACGAAACGTGATTGCGATATAAGTCCTCGGAAGGCGGCGGAATTTTATTTTATTTGCCATTCCGTCAGGGTTATTGGATGATCGGCAATAGATCGAGTTTGTATGCATTTGAAAGCTCTTTTTTCTCGTACTATCACCTGAAAATGTCGTAGGAAAATGTCATAGGAAACACTTTCAACAACCGCCACGTTCCTTAATTGTTATAACAAGAAATATATCACAGCAAATGAAAATGAAAAGCCTACGACACCGGGAGTTCCCAGGCGGTCCCCCATCCAAGTACTATCCCGGCCCGACGATGCTTAACTTCCGTGATCAGACGAGAACGGGTGTGTTCATCGTGGTATGGCCGTAGACATTAGTAGGTGCAAATACGTGCAATTTATTTTGACGTTGTGATCAAATTTTTTTATTTAATTTCTTTGAGTTACTTAGGACAAGGCGTATGCATGGATTATCTATTAGACTTTAAGGTTATAGTTTTGTGAAAAAAACAATGTTTTTTTAAAGATGTGTGGCTATAAAAATAGCCGTTGTTTTCTGAGTGTAGCGGTTTACTTCTTCTGTCCTTTGTCGTTCTTCTTTGGGAGTAAGACAGCTTGAATGTTTGGCAAAACACCACCAGCTGCAATGGTTACACCGCTCAAAAGTTTGTTTAATTCTTCATCATTACGAACAGCCAATTGTAAATGTCTTGGAATAATCCTAGCTTTTTTGTTGTCTCTTGCTGCGTTACCAGCCAACTCCAATATCTCAGCAGATAAATATTCCAAGACGGCTGCTAAGTAAACTGGTGCTCCAGATCCAATTCGGTTAGCATAGTGCCCTCTACGAAGGAATCTATGCACTCTACCGACTGGAAATTGAAGTCCAGCTCTTGAGGATCTTGTCTTGGCTTTAGCCTTAGCTTTTCCACCTTTTCCACGTCCAGACATAACTGCGATTTGATTTGTAAGTTAATACAAAAACGTACGAATATTTAACGTAAGTGTTAACGAAATAAACTTTACTCGTTTTTTCATCATAAAAATAGGATCGAAATCATGTTTTTTTAACCAATCATAATTAAGTATTAAACAAAAGATTTTTTTTTTAACCAATTAAATTGCGTATCGGCGTTTTCGGATCGAATTCGATCCGATTTTTTTACTTATAAACAAAAAGTTTTGACTTGCAGTTTAATGCTTATTTACAAGTTAAGTAGCAAAAATTTTTAACCATGTCTGACGCAGCAGCTAAAGGAGGAAAACAGGCACCTAAAGTAGCCAAGAAAGGTGAAAAAAGAGCCGGCAAAAAAGGAGGAAAGATTGGTGGAACTGGTGAAAAGAAACGCAAGAGAAAGAGAAAGGAAAGTTATGCTATTTACATCTACAATGTTTTGAAACAAGTTCACCCAGATGTCGGAGTTTCAAGCAAAGCTATGAGCATCATGAACTCATTTGTCAACGACATCTTTGAGCGCATTGCTTCCGAAGCTTCGCGTTTGGCTCTTCAAAACAAAAAGTCGACCATCTCTTCTCGTGAAATTCAAACCGCAGTACGTCTTCTCTTGCCTGGAGAACTTGCAAAACACGCAGTCAGTGAAGGAACAAAAGCCGTCACAAAATACACAAGCAGCAAGTAAACCAACGTCTACCAAACACAAACGGTCTTTTTTAAGACCACACATCTTTAAAAAAACATTTACTTGGCGTCACTACAAGTTAACCGAAGTTAATAAAACTTCTAAATAATGTGCTTAAGAACACTAGCCTACATTTAAAATACTTCCCCATGTGTGTGTGGATTAGCTTCACTTTTCATACGTATTATTAGCTGTACTTGCAGAAAAGACAAGTACATTGATCCATGTTATTGCTTACATTTAACTTAACCCAGCTTTTCACGGAAACACTCCCAGGCAAATTAACCCTACAAAGTATTTCTAAATTTTTTTTGTGTCATATATGACATAGTATCGTATAGCAATAAATGTAACTGTGACAAGACTTTACACATTGTGTAATTTGGAAGCGTGCACAAAGTAATGTTTTAAAAGATTTGTGGCTATAAAAATAGCCGTTTTTGTTGAGCAATGACAACGCTTAACCTCCGAATCCGTAAAGAGTTCTTCCTTGACGTTTTAAGGCATAAACAACATCCATAGCGGTAACGGTCTTGCGTTTAGCGTGCTCTGTGTAGGTTACAGCATCACGAATAACATTCTCTAAGAAAACCTTCAGTACACCTCTGGTTTCCTCATAGATAAGGCCAGAGATACGTTTGACACCACCTCGTCGAGCAAGACGCCGAATAGCAGGTTTTGTGATTCCCTGAATGTTATCACGAAGAATTTTTCGGTGACGTTTAGCACCTCCTTTTCCCAATCCTTTACCTCCTTTTCCGCGTCCAGACATATTGATATAGTTGCGTACAGAACGAGTACAAAAACAACGTTTGAGTTAACAGAATTCAGACAGCTTTAAAAAGAGGCCATAAAATTACCTACTGCTCGTGGAAACACCCTAATTAACCAATAGAGTTGCGTCATTACAAAATGTTCCGAACATTTTGTACATTTTTTTAAGTAAAACTGTAGTTTTTTTAAAAATTCGTGGTCTTAATGTTTCAGTAAGGCAATAAATTTGGCATCGTTGGAATTCGCCAAACCTTCTGCTACTTACTAAAAAAAAAAAAAGTCAAAAGCTTTTGTGTATCAGAAGATACAGCCGTTTTCCCGTAGCCAAAAAACACAGATTTTATAAAAATGTTAAAGTAATGAGCGTAATGTCATTATGCAGCCAATCAGAAATTACTTTCTTAGCACCAATCAAATGGTTTGTTTTGAACCTTAGCTGTCAATCAATATGAGAAATAAAACTTTGGCGCGATAGTGCATTTTAGACCGTCTTGTGTATCCGTACTACATCGACTTCTTAAAATATGGCTCGTACAAAGCAAACTGCACGTAAATCTACTGGAGGAAAGGCTCCACGAAAACAACTCGCCACTAAAGCTGCGAGGAAAAGCGCACCAGCTACTGGAGGAGTGAAAAAACCACATCGTTACAGACCTGGTACAGTTGCTCTCAGAGAAATCAGAAGATACCAGAAGTCAACCGAGCTCTTGATCCGCAAGTTGCCTTTCCAGCGTCTTGTGCGAGAAATTGCTCAGGACTTCAAAACAGATCTGCGATTCCAGAGCACAGCCGTTATGGCTCTGCAAGAGGCTTCTGAAGCGTACCTTGTTGGCTTGTTCGAGGATACTAACTTGTGTGCCATTCACGCAAAACGAGTTACAATCATGCCTAAAGACATCCAGTTGGCAAGAAGAATTCGTGGGGAACGTGCCTAAGCATCTTACCAAACAAAAAACGGCTATTTTTATAGCCACACATCCATAAAAAATATTACGGCTAGCTTTTTATATCAAACTTTGTCCTGCTTTCTGTTTAAATTTTATGCTACATAAAAATTTTATGCTACATAAAGTTTGACAATGTTAAAAATATGAAGGGCAAGAAAAGTAAAAGCAAGAAAATAAGAAATTTAAAAACGAAAATACTTAAACTTAGGGAATCTAATCTTAAATTTACTCTTTTTTAACTGTTTAAGTGACTTAAACAAGTTTAACTTTGTACCAAGATAATGTTTTTTTGTAAATGTGTGGCTATAAAAATAGCCGTTTGTTAATGTAATAGCCAGATACACACAAATTATTTTTTTGCGGTCTTCTTTGCTGCCTTTTTGGGAGTCTTTTTGACCTTCTTTGCTGCAGGTTTTTTAGCAACAGGCTTCTTTGTGGGTTTCTTAGCTGCTGGTTTCTTAGCCGAGGCTTTCTTTGTGGCAGGCTTCTTTGCTGCTTTCTTTGGCGTGCTCTTCTTTGCTGGCTTCTTTTTTGGTGTACTTTTCTTTGCAGTAGGCTTCTTTGCCGTTGGCTTTTTTGCTGCGGCCTTTTTCTTAGGTTTTTCTTTTTTTACCTGACCTAGCTTGAATGATCCAGAAGCACCAGTGCCTTTAGTTTGAATCAAATCGCCTGATGTTACTCCTCGTTTAAGAGCCATTTTCAGATGATGATCTGAGTTTTCAGCAACTTTGTAATTTGCATGAATATATTTTGTAATAGCTTGGCGAGATGAACCACCGCGTTCCTTTAGGGTAGCGATAGCAGCCTTGATCATGTCCACATATTTAGGGTGATCAGCTGTCTTCTTTGCAGCAGGTTTCTTCTTGGGTGCGATTTTCTTTGGAGAAGCTGCTTCACTCATTTTTAATGTTTTCTTACAACAATCCAACGATAAACGATGCTTGTTATCACAGTAGAAGTATACTAAACATTACCGTGTAAATGAGATATAATTTAAGACGGTGCGAAGTATGCGGACGTAAAAGTACCACTCCCGGGAATTGATTTGGCGCGAAAACAGAAATGTGTGTTTCTGTACATCGTATAATGTCCGTTTTGGGTGCCGCGACTATGCGAAAGCATGTTAATTTTTATTTGTAGTACGACGCAATAGTCTGCAAGAGAAGCTGCTGGAGTTTGAGGTCTTCAGCATTACATCTAGTCTGTTAATTTGGGCTTCTTCCGCGCTCGTGTTAGGATTTTCATAAAGCGTTCTTTGGTTTGCGTTGCGTATGTCGGCCTACATCATCGACACGGCCTGTTTCCGGCTATTAGGAGCAATTCATATATTGGGCACTGCGTTTCGACTTTTTTATTAGACCACAGTAAAAAAATTCACTCACAGAAGTCCCTTTCTTTCATGGCTACAAACACGAAGAATTCTGTCGTAAGTAAAACGAATGCGCAAGCCAAAATGACGATGGGGCGAAGTCATAAGCATGGCCCTGTGGCCCAATGGATAAGGCATCTGACTACGAATCAGGGGATTCCAGGTTCGACTCCTGGCAGGGTCGCACTGTCGCATTTCGGCTGCATGGTCTACTGTGTAACGCGCGCGCACGTTCTGGCGTAATGCGTTGATAAACGGAATGTACGCAGACATATTGGAAAGTAATATCACGCACTTAGTATCGTCGCCTTTGTTAGCATTCATGTAAGTTACCATCCACTCGCTACAGTCGCTCTCCATCCTACGGCTAAATCAACAGCCGTGATTTTTACTATGTCGCCGTCCATCCGTACGCGGTGACAGTTGTAAGCTTTACAGTAACGTGACATGCTCCACAAGCAGTTACGGTGTGTGGACGATGCCTATCATGGCAACGCTTGTTCTTTATCGCTTCTCGGCCTAATGGCTAAGATCAAGTGTAGTATCTGTTCTTATCAGTTTAATATCTGGTAGGCCATTCTCTGAATGGTCAGTATATTAATCTGATTTTTGGCCTTGGGTCATGGAGGTGGATTCATTCACGCCGTGACCACGGGTTGCCTTGGTGTTGCACTATTACCGATGGCGGCCCACATAAGCAATAAAAGAATAATAGCAGTCCTCTTTCCGACGGCACTCTGCATAGTCTACGGCGGGAACAAAACGCGTACACTGGGGGAGAATACAGCCTATGCCCCGCGACACGGCAGTTTATAACACACTCAAGCCACAAGCATTAACAAACTTTGAAGGGTACCCTCATGCTACGGTGCAGTTCCAACTCATACTTACCTGACGGGGAAGTAAAGACTGATCAATGAGGGTTTTCTTCCAGAGTGAGGCTCTTGCATTGCACTACGCTTGGGCTGACCTCTGCGATTACTGCAAACGTCAGTAACTCGACCGTACAATTTCTGGTAGTGGGGGCCTGCGTCCGCGCTCGCCCCCTCCTTAAGTCAAAATGAATGAGCTTAGAAAAGTTGCGCGGCCAAATGTCGGTGGTGACTTAAACGCTAAGGTAAAACCTCGCTTGGCTGTTACGAAACGTGATTGCGATATAAGTCCTCGGAAGGCGGCGGAATTTTATTTTATTTGCCATTCCGTCAGGGTTATTGGATGATCGGCAATAGATCGAGTTTGTATGCATTTGAAAGCTCTTTTTTCTCGTACTATCACCTGAAAATGTCGTAGGAAAATGTCATAGGAAACACTTTCAACAACCGCCACGTTCCTTAATTGTTATAACAAGAAATATATCACAGCAAATGAAAATGAAAAGCCTACGACACCGGGAGTTCCCAGGCGGTCCCCCATCCAAGTACTATCCCGGCCCGACGATGCTTAACTTCCGTGATCAGACGAGAACGGGTGTGTTCATCGTGGTATGGCCGTAGACATTAGTAGGTGCAAATACGTGCAATTTATTTTGACGTTGTGATCAAATTTTTTTATTTAATTTCTTTGAGTTACTTAGGACAAGGCGTATGCATGGATTATCTATTAGACTTTAAGGTTATAGTTTTGTGAAAAAAACAATGTTTTTTTAAAGATGTGTGGCTATAAAAATAGCCGTTGTTTTCTGAGTGTAGCGGTTTACTTCTTCTGTCCTTTGTCGTTCTTCTTTGGGAGTAAGACAGCTTGAATGTTTGGCAAAACACCACCAGCTGCAATGGTTACACCGCTCAAAAGTTTGTTTAATTCTTCATCATTACGAACAGCCAATTGTAAATGTCTTGGAATAATCCTAGCTTTTTTGTTGTCTCTTGCTGCGTTACCAGCCAACTCCAATATCTCAGCAGATAAATATTCCAAGACGGCTGCTAAGTAAACTGGTGCTCCAGATCCAATTCGGTTAGCATAGTGCCCTCTACGAAGGAATCTATGCACTCTACCGACTGGAAATTGAAGTCCAGCTCTTGAGGATCTTGTCTTGGCTTTAGCCTTAGCTTTTCCACCTTTTCCACGTCCAGACATAACTGCGATTTGATTTGTAAGTTAATACAAAAACGTACGAATATTTAACGTAAGTGTTAACGAAATAAACTTTACTCGTTTTTTCATCATAAAAATAGGATCGAAATCATGTTTTTTTAACCAATCATAATTAAGTATTAAACAAAAGATTTTTTTTTTAACCAATTAAATTGCGTATCGGCGTTTTCGGATCGAATTCGATCCGATTTTTTTACTTATAAACAAAAAGTTTTGACTTGCAGTTTAATGCTTATTTACAAGTTAAGTAGCAAAAATTTTTAACCATGTCTGACGCAGCAGCTAAAGGAGGAAAACAGGCACCTAAAGTAGCCAAGAAAGGTGAAAAAAGAGCCGGCAAAAAAGGAGGAAAGATTGGTGGAACTGGTGAAAAGAAACGCAAGAGAAAGAGAAAGGAAAGTTATGCTATTTACATCTACAATGTTTTGAAACAAGTTCACCCAGATGTCGGAGTTTCAAGCAAAGCTATGAGCATCATGAACTCATTTGTCAACGACATCTTTGAGCGCATTGCTTCCGAAGCTTCGCGTTTGGCTCTTCAAAACAAAAAGTCGACCATCTCTTCTCGTGAAATTCAAACCGCAGTACGTCTTCTCTTGCCTGGAGAACTTGCAAAACACGCAGTCAGTGAAGGAACAAAAGCCGTCACAAAATACACAAGCAGCAAGTAAACCAACGTCTACCAAACACAAACGGTCTTTTTTAAGACCACACATCTTTAAAAAAACATTTACTTGGCGTCACTACAAGTTAACCGAAGTTAATAAAACTTCTAAATAATGTGCTTAAGAACACTAGCCTACATTTAAAATACTTCCCCATGTGTGTGTGGATTAGCTTCACTTTTCATACGTATTATTAGCTGTACTTGCAGAAAAGACAAGTACATTGATCCATGTTATTGCTTACATTTAACTTAACCCAGCTTTTCACGGAAACACTCCCAGGCAAATTAACCCTACAAAGTATTTCTAAATTTTTTTTGTGTCATATATGACATAGTATCGTATAGCAATAAATGTAACTGTGACAAGACTTTACACATTGTGTAATTTGGAAGCGTGCACAAAGTAATGTTTTAAAAGATTTGTGGCTATAAAAATAGCCGTTTTTGTTGAGCAATGACAACGCTTAACCTCCGAATCCGTAAAGAGTTCTTCCTTGACGTTTTAAGGCATAAACAACATCCATAGCGGTAACGGTCTTGCGTTTAGCGTGCTCTGTGTAGGTTACAGCATCACGAATAACATTCTCTAAGAAAACCTTCAGTACACCTCTGGTTTCCTCATAGATAAGGCCAGAGATACGTTTGACACCACCTCGTCGAGCAAGACGCCGAATAGCAGGTTTTGTGATTCCCTGAATGTTATCACGAAGAATTTTTCGGTGACGTTTAGCACCTCCTTTTCCCAATCCTTTACCTCCTTTTCCGCGTCCAGACATATTGATATAGTTGCGTACAGAACGAGTACAAAAACAACGTTTGAGTTAACAGAATTCAGACAGCTTTAAAAAGAGGCCATAAAATTACCTACTGCTCGTGGAAACACCCTAATTAACCAATAGAGTTGCGTCATTACAAAATGTTCCGAACATTTTGTACATTTTTTTAAGTAAAACTGTAGTTTTTTTAAAAATTCGTGGTCTTAATGTTTCAGTAAGGCAATAAATTTGGCATCGTTGGAATTCGCCAAACCTTCTGCTACTTACTAAAAAAAAAAAAAGTCAAAAGCTTTTGTGTATCAGAAGATACAGCCGTTTTCCCGTAGCCAAAAAACACAGATTTTATAAAAATGTTAAAGTAATGAGCGTAATGTCATTATGCAGCCAATCAGAAATTACTTTCTTAGCACCAATCAAATGGTTTGTTTTGAACCTTAGCTGTCAATCAATATGAGAAATAAAACTTTGGCGCGATAGTGCATTTTAGACCGTCTTGTGTATCCGTACTACATCGACTTCTTAAAATATGGCTCGTACAAAGCAAACTGCACGTAAATCTACTGGAGGAAAGGCTCCACGAAAACAACTCGCCACTAAAGCTGCGAGGAAAAGCGCACCAGCTACTGGAGGAGTGAAAAAACCACATCGTTACAGACCTGGTACAGTTGCTCTCAGAGAAATCAGAAGATACCAGAAGTCAACCGAGCTCTTGATCCGCAAGTTGCCTTTCCAGCGTCTTGTGCGAGAAATTGCTCAGGACTTCAAAACAGATCTGCGATTCCAGAGCACAGCCGTTATGGCTCTGCAAGAGGCTTCTGAAGCGTACCTTGTTGGCTTGTTCGAGGATACTAACTTGTGTGCCATTCACGCAAAACGAGTTACAATCATGCCTAAAGACATCCAGTTGGCAAGAAGAATTCGTGGGGAACGTGCCTAAGCATCTTACCAAACAAAAAACGGCTATTTTTATAGCCACACATCCATAAAAAATATTACGGCTAGCTTTTTATATCAAACTTTGTCCTGCTTTCTGTTTAAATTTTATGCTACATAAAAATTTTATGCTACATAAAGTTTGACAATGTTAAAAATATGAAGGGCAAGAAAAGTAAAAGCAAGAAAATAAGAAATTTAAAAACGAAAATACTTAAACTTAGGGAATCTAATCTTAAATTTACTCTTTTTTAACTGTTTAAGTGACTTAAACAAGTTTAACTTTGTACCAAGATAATGTTTTTTTGTAAATGTGTGGCTATAAAAATAGCCGTTTGTTAATGTAATAGCCAGATACACACAAATTATTTTTTTGCGGTCTTCTTTGCTGCCTTTTTGGGAGTCTTTTTGACCTTCTTTGCTGCAGGTTTTTTAGCAACAGGCTTCTTTGTGGGTTTCTTAGCTGCTGGTTTCTTAGCCGAGGCTTTCTTTGTGGCAGGCTTCTTTGCTGCTTTCTTTGGCGTGCTCTTCTTTGCTGGCTTCTTTTTTGGTGTACTTTTCTTTGCAGTAGGCTTCTTTGCCGTTGGCTTTTTTGCTGCGGCCTTTTTCTTAGGTTTTTCTTTTTTTACCTGACCTAGCTTGAATGATCCAGAAGCACCAGTGCCTTTAGTTTGAATCAAATCGCCTGATGTTACTCCTCGTTTAAGAGCCATTTTCAGATGATGATCTGAGTTTTCAGCAACTTTGTAATTTGCATGAATATATTTTGTAATAGCTTGGCGAGATGAACCACCGCGTTCCTTTAGGGTAGCGATAGCAGCCTTGATCATGTCCACATATTTAGGGTGATCAGCTGTCTTCTTTGCAGCAGGTTTCTTCTTGGGTGCGATTTTCTTTGGAGAAGCTGCTTCACTCATTTTTAATGTTTTCTTACAACAATCCAACGATAAACGATGCTTGTTATCACAGTAGAAGTATACTAAACATTACCGTGTAAATGAGATATAATTTAAGACGGTGCGAAGTATGCGGACGTAAAAGTACCACTCCCGGGAATTGATTTGGCGCGAAAACAGAAATGTGTGTTTCTGTACATCGTATAATGTCCGTTTTGGGTGCCGCGACTATGCGAAAGCATGTTAATTTTTATTTGTAGTACGACGCAATAGTCTGCAAGAGAAGCTGCTGGAGTTTGAGGTCTTCAGCATTACATCTAGTCTGTTAATTTGGGCTTCTTCCGCGCTCGTGTTAGGATTTTCATAAAGCGTTCTTTGGTTTGCGTTGCGTATGTCGGCCTACATCATCGACACGGCCTGTTTCCGGCTATTAGGAGCAATTCATATATTGGGCACTGCGTTTCGACTTTTTTATTAGACCACAGTAAAAAAATTCACTCACAGAAGTCCCTTTCTTTCATGGCTACAAACACGAAGAATTCTGTCGTAAGTAAAACGAATGCGCAAGCCAAAATGACGATGGGGCGAAGTCATAAGCATGGCCCTGTGGCCCAATGGATAAGGCATCTGACTACGAATCAGGGGATTCCAGGTTCGACTCCTGGCAGGGTCGCACTGTCGCATTTCGGCTGCATGGTCTACTGTGTAACGCGCGCGCACGTTCTGGCGTAATGCGTTGATAAACGGAATGTACGCAGACATATTGGAAAGTAATATCACGCACTTAGTATCGTCGCCTTTGTTAGCATTCATGTAAGTTACCATCCACTCGCTACAGTCGCTCTCCATCCTACGGCTAAATCAACAGCCGTGATTTTTACTATGTCGCCGTCCATCCGTACGCGGTGACAGTTGTAAGCTTTACAGTAACGTGACATGCTCCACAAGCAGTTACGGTGTGTGGACGATGCCTATCATGGCAACGCTTGTTCTTTATCGCTTCTCGGCCTAATGGCTAAGATCAAGTGTAGTATCTGTTCTTATCAGTTTAATATCTGGTAGGCCATTCTCTGAATGGTCAGTATATTAATCTGATTTTTGGCCTTGGGTCATGGAGGTGGATTCATTCACGCCGTGACCACGGGTTGCCTTGGTGTTGCACTATTACCGATGGCGGCCCACATAAGCAATAAAAGAATAATAGCAGTCCTCTTTCC
>NC_079883.1:8709156-8746227 GCF_029227915.1 Hydractinia symbiolongicarpus | reverse complement strand
GGCTGCATGGTCTACTGTGTAACGCGCGCGCACGTTCTGGCGTAATGCGTTGATAAACGGAATGTACGCAGACATATTGGAAAGTAATATCACGCACTTAGTATCGTCGCCTTTGTTAGCATTCATGTAAGTTACCATCCACTCGCTACAGTCGCTCTCCATCCTACGGCTAAATCAACAGCCGTGATTTTTACTATGTCGCCGTCCATCCGTACGCGGTGACAGTTGTAAGCTTTACAGTAACGTGACATGCTCCACAAGCAGTTACGGTGTGTGGACGATGCCTATCATGGCAACGCTTGTTCTTTATCGCTTCTCGGCCTAATGGCTAAGATCAAGTGTAGTATCTGTTCTTATCAGTTTAATATCTGGTAGGCCATTCTCTGAATGGTCAGTATATTAATCTGATTTTTGGCCTTGGGTCATGGAGGTGGATTCATTCACGCCGTGACCACGGGTTGCCTTGGTGTTGCACTATTACCGATGGCGGCCCACATAAGCAATAAAAGAATAATAGCAGTCCTCTTTCCGACGGCACTCTGCATAGTCTACGGCGGGAACAAAACGCGTACACTGGGGGAGAATACAGCCTATGCCCCGCGACACGGCAGTTTATAACACACTCAAGCCACAAGCATTAACAAACTTTGAAGGGTACCCTCATGCTACGGTGCAGTTCCAACTCATACTTACCTGACGGGGAAGTAAAGACTGATCAATGAGGGTTTTCTTCCAGAGTGAGGCTCTTGCATTGCACTACGCTTGGGCTGACCTCTGCGATTACTGCAAACGTCAGTAACTCGACCGTACAATTTCTGGTAGTGGGGGCCTGCGTCCGCGCTCGCCCCCTCCTTAAGTCAAAATGAATGAGCTTAGAAAAGTTGCGCGGCCAAATGTCGGTGGTGACTTAAACGCTAAGGTAAAACCTCGCTTGGCTGTTACGAAACGTGATTGCGATATAAGTCCTCGGAAGGCGGCGGAATTTTATTTTATTTGCCATTCCGTCAGGGTTATTGGATGATCGGCAATAGATCGAGTTTGTATGCATTTGAAAGCTCTTTTTTCTCGTACTATCACCTGAAAATGTCGTAGGAAAATGTCATAGGAAACACTTTCAACAACCGCCACGTTCCTTAATTGTTATAACAAGAAATATATCACAGCAAATGAAAATGAAAAGCCTACGACACCGGGAGTTCCCAGGCGGTCCCCCATCCAAGTACTATCCCGGCCCGACGATGCTTAACTTCCGTGATCAGACGAGAACGGGTGTGTTCATCGTGGTATGGCCGTAGACATTAGTAGGTGCAAATACGTGCAATTTATTTTGACGTTGTGATCAAATTTTTTTATTTAATTTCTTTGAGTTACTTAGGACAAGGCGTATGCATGGATTATCTATTAGACTTTAAGGTTATAGTTTTGTGAAAAAAACAATGTTTTTTTAAAGATGTGTGGCTATAAAAATAGCCGTTGTTTTCTGAGTGTAGCGGTTTACTTCTTCTGTCCTTTGTCGTTCTTCTTTGGGAGTAAGACAGCTTGAATGTTTGGCAAAACACCACCAGCTGCAATGGTTACACCGCTCAAAAGTTTGTTTAATTCTTCATCATTACGAACAGCCAATTGTAAATGTCTTGGAATAATCCTAGCTTTTTTGTTGTCTCTTGCTGCGTTACCAGCCAACTCCAATATCTCAGCAGATAAATATTCCAAGACGGCTGCTAAGTAAACTGGTGCTCCAGATCCAATTCGGTTAGCATAGTGCCCTCTACGAAGGAATCTATGCACTCTACCGACTGGAAATTGAAGTCCAGCTCTTGAGGATCTTGTCTTGGCTTTAGCCTTAGCTTTTCCACCTTTTCCACGTCCAGACATAACTGCGATTTGATTTGTAAGTTAATACAAAAACGTACGAATATTTAACGTAAGTGTTAACGAAATAAACTTTACTCGTTTTTTCATCATAAAAATAGGATCGAAATCATGTTTTTTTAACCAATCATAATTAAGTATTAAACAAAAGATTTTTTTTTTAACCAATTAAATTGCGTATCGGCGTTTTCGGATCGAATTCGATCCGATTTTTTTACTTATAAACAAAAAGTTTTGACTTGCAGTTTAATGCTTATTTACAAGTTAAGTAGCAAAAATTTTTAACCATGTCTGACGCAGCAGCTAAAGGAGGAAAACAGGCACCTAAAGTAGCCAAGAAAGGTGAAAAAAGAGCCGGCAAAAAAGGAGGAAAGATTGGTGGAACTGGTGAAAAGAAACGCAAGAGAAAGAGAAAGGAAAGTTATGCTATTTACATCTACAATGTTTTGAAACAAGTTCACCCAGATGTCGGAGTTTCAAGCAAAGCTATGAGCATCATGAACTCATTTGTCAACGACATCTTTGAGCGCATTGCTTCCGAAGCTTCGCGTTTGGCTCTTCAAAACAAAAAGTCGACCATCTCTTCTCGTGAAATTCAAACCGCAGTACGTCTTCTCTTGCCTGGAGAACTTGCAAAACACGCAGTCAGTGAAGGAACAAAAGCCGTCACAAAATACACAAGCAGCAAGTAAACCAACGTCTACCAAACACAAACGGTCTTTTTTAAGACCACACATCTTTAAAAAAACATTTACTTGGCGTCACTACAAGTTAACCGAAGTTAATAAAACTTCTAAATAATGTGCTTAAGAACACTAGCCTACATTTAAAATACTTCCCCATGTGTGTGTGGATTAGCTTCACTTTTCATACGTATTATTAGCTGTACTTGCAGAAAAGACAAGTACATTGATCCATGTTATTGCTTACATTTAACTTAACCCAGCTTTTCACGGAAACACTCCCAGGCAAATTAACCCTACAAAGTATTTCTAAATTTTTTTGTGTCATATATGACATAGTATCGTATAGCAATAAATGTAACTGTGACAAGACTTTACACATTGTGTAATTTGGAAGCGTGCACAAAGTAATGTTTTAAAAGATTTGTGGCTATAAAAATAGCCGTTTTTGTTGAGCAATGACAACGCTTAACCTCCGAATCCGTAAAGAGTTCTTCCTTGACGTTTTAAGGCATAAACAACATCCATAGCGGTAACGGTCTTGCGTTTAGCGTGCTCTGTGTAGGTTACAGCATCACGAATAACATTCTCTAAGAAAACCTTCAGTACACCTCTGGTTTCCTCATAGATAAGGCCAGAGATACGTTTGACACCACCTCGTCGAGCAAGACGCCGAATAGCAGGTTTTGTGATTCCCTGAATGTTATCACGAAGAATTTTTCGGTGACGTTTAGCACCTCCTTTTCCCAATCCTTTACCTCCTTTTCCGCGTCCAGACATATTGATATAGTTGCGTACAGAACGAGTACAAAAACAACGTTTGAGTTAACAGAATTCAGACAGCTTTAAAAAGAGGCCATAAAATTACCTACTGCTCGTGGAAACACCCTAATTAACCAATAGAGTTGCGTCATTACAAAATGTTCCGAACATTTTGTACATTTTTTTAAGTAAAACTGTAGTTTTTTTAAAAATTCGTGGTCTTAATGTTTCAGTAAGGCAATAAATTTGGCATCGTTGGAATTCGCCAAACCTTCTGCTACTTACTAAAAAAAAAAAAAGTCAAAAGCTTTTGTGTATCAGAAGATACAGCCGTTTTCCCGTAGCCAAAAAACACAGATTTTATAAAAATGTTAAAGTAATGAGCGTAATGTCATTATGCAGCCAATCAGAAATTACTTTCTTAGCACCAATCAAATGGTTTGTTTTGAACCTTAGCTGTCAATCAATATGAGAAATAAAACTTTGGCGCGATAGTGCATTTTAGACCGTCTTGTGTATCCGTACTACATCGACTTCTTAAAATATGGCTCGTACAAAGCAAACTGCACGTAAATCTACTGGAGGAAAGGCTCCACGAAAACAACTCGCCACTAAAGCTGCGAGGAAAAGCGCACCAGCTACTGGAGGAGTGAAAAAACCACATCGTTACAGACCTGGTACAGTTGCTCTCAGAGAAATCAGAAGATACCAGAAGTCAACCGAGCTCTTGATCCGCAAGTTGCCTTTCCAGCGTCTTGTGCGAGAAATTGCTCAGGACTTCAAAACAGATCTGCGATTCCAGAGCACAGCCGTTATGGCTCTGCAAGAGGCTTCTGAAGCGTACCTTGTTGGCTTGTTCGAGGATACTAACTTGTGTGCCATTCACGCAAAACGAGTTACAATCATGCCTAAAGACATCCAGTTGGCAAGAAGAATTCGTGGGGAACGTGCCTAAGCATCTTACCAAACAAAAAACGGCTATTTTTATAGCCACACATCCATAAAAAATATTACGGCTAGCTTTTTTATATCAAACTTTGTCCTGCTTTCTGTTTAAATTTTATGACTACATAAAAATTTTATGCTACATAAAGTTTGACAATGTTAAAAATATGAAGGGCAAGAAAAGTAAAAGCAAGAAAATAAGAAATTTAAAAACGAAAATACTTAAACTTAGGGAATCTAATCTTAAATTTACTCTTTTTTAACTGTTTAAGTGACTTAAACAAGTTTAACTTTGTACCAAGATAATGTTTTTTTGTAAATGTGTGGCTATAAAAATAGCCGTTTGTTAATGTAATAGCCAGATACACACAAATTATTTTTTTGCGGTCTTCTTTGCTGCCTTTTTGGGAGTCTTTTTGACCTTCTTTGCTGCAGGTTTTTTAGCAACAGGCTTCTTTGTGGGTTTCTTAGCTGCTGGTTTCTTAGCCGAGGCTTTCTTTGTGGCAGGCTTCTTTGCTGCTTTCTTTGGCGTGCTCTTCTTTGCTGGCTTCTTTTTTGGTGTACTTTTCTTTGCAGTAGGCTTCTTTGCCGTTGGCTTTTTTGCTGCGGCCTTTTTCTTAGGTTTTTCTTTTTTTACCTGACCTAGCTTGAATGATCCAGAAGCACCAGTGCCTTTAGTTTGAATCAAATCGCCTGATGTTACTCCTCGTTTAAGAGCCATTTTCAGATGATGATCTGAGTTTTCAGCAACTTTGTAATTTGCATGAATATATTTTGTAATAGCTTGGCGAGATGAACCACCGCGTTCCTTTAGGGTAGCGATAGCAGCCTTGATCATGTCCACATATTTAGGGTGATCAGCTGTCTTCTTTGCAGCAGGTTTCTTCTTGGGTGCGATTTTCTTTGGAGAAGCTGCTTCACTCATTTTTAATGTTTTCTTACAACAATCCAACGATAAACGATGCTTGTTATCACAGTAGAAGTATACTAAACATTACCGTGTAAATGAGATATAATTTAAGACGGTGCGAAGTATGCGGACGTAAAAGTACCACTCCCGGGAATTGATTTGGCGCGAAAACAGAAATGTGTGTTTCTGTACATCGTATAATGTCCGTTTTGGGTGCCGCGACTATGCGAAAGCATGTTAATTTTTATTTGTAGTACGACGCAATAGTCTGCAAGAGAAGCTGCTGGAGTTTGAGGTCTTCAGCATTACATCTAGTCTGTTAATTTGGGCTTCTTCCGCGCTCGTGTTAGGATTTTCATAAAGCGTTCTTTGGTTTGCGTTGCGTATGTCGGCCTACATCATCGACACGGCCTGTTTCCGGCTATTAGGAGCAATTCATATATTGGGCACTGCGTTTCGACTTTTTTATTAGACCACAGTAAAAAAATTCACTCACAGAAGTCCCTTTCTTTCATGGCTACAAACACGAAGAATTCTGTCGTAAGTAAAACGAATGCGCAAGCCAAAATGACGATGGGGCGAAGTCATAAGCATGGCCCTGTGGCCCAATGGATAAGGCATCTGACTACGAATCAGGGGATTCCAGGTTCGACTCCTGGCAGGGTCGCACTGTCGCATTTCGGCTGCATGGTCTACTGTGTAACGCGCGCGCACGTTCTGGCGTAATGCGTTGATAAACGGAATGTACGCAGACATATTGGAAAGTAATATCACGCACTTAGTATCGTCGCCTTTGTTAGCATTCATGTAAGTTACCATCCACTCGCTACAGTCGCTCTCCATCCTACGGCTAAATCAACAGCCGTGATTTTTACTATGTCGCCGTCCATCCGTACGCGGTGACAGTTGTAAGCTTTACAGTAACGTGACATGCTCCACAAGCAGTTACGGTGTGTGGACGATGCCTATCATGGCAACGCTTGTTCTTTATCGCTTCTCGGCCTAATGGCTAAGATCAAGTGTAGTATCTGTTCTTATCAGTTTAATATCTGGTAGGCCATTCTCTGAATGGTCAGTATATTAATCTGATTTTTGGCCTTGGGTCATGGAGGTGGATTCATTCACGCCGTGACACGGGTTGCCTTGGTGTTGCACTATTACCGATGGCGGCCCACATAAGCAATAAAAGAATAATAGCAGTCCTCTTTCCGACGGCACTCTGCATAGTCTACGGCGGGAACAAAACGCGTACACTGGGGGAGATACAGCCTATGCCCCGCGACACGGCAGTTTATGACACACTCAAGCCACAAGCATTAACAAACTTTGAGGGTACCCTCATGCTACGGTGCAGTTCCAACTCATACTTACCTGACGGGAAGTAAAGACTGATCAATGAGGGTTTTCTTCCAGAGTGAGGCTCTTGCATTGCACTACGCTTGGGCTGACCTCTGCGATTACTGCAAACGTCAGTAACTCGACCGTACAATTTCTGGTAGTGGGGGCCTGCGTCCGCGCTCGCCCCCTCCTTAAGTCAAATGAATGAGCTTAGAAAAGTTGCGCGGGCCAAATGTCGGTGGTGACTTAAACGCTAAGGTAAAACCTCGCTTGGCTGTTACGAAACGTGATTGCGATATAAGTCCTCGGAAGGCGGCGGAATTTTAATTTATTTGCCATTCCGTCAGGGTTATTGGATGATCGGCAATAGATCGAGTTTGTATGCATTTGAAAGCTCTTTTTTCTCGTACTATCACCTGAAAATGTCGTAGGAAAATGTCATAGGAAACACTTTCAACAACCGCCACGTTCCTTAATTGTTATAACAAGAAATATATCACAGCAAATGAAAATGAAAAGCCTACGACACCGGGAGTTCCCAGGCGGTCCCCCATCCAAGTACTATCCCGGCCCGACGATGCTTAACTTCCGTGATCAGACGAGAACGGGTGTGTTCATCGTGGTATGGCCGTAGACATTAGTAGGTGCAAATACGTGCAATTTATTTTGACGTTGTGATCAAATTTTTTATTTAATTTCTTTGAGTTACTTAGGACAAGGCGTATGCATGGATTATCTATTAGACTTTAAGGTTATAGTTTTGTGAAAAAAACAATGTTTTTTTAAAGATGTGTGGCTATAAAAATAGCCGTTGTTTTCTGAGTGTAGCGGTTTACTTCTTCTGTCCTTTGTCGTTCTTCTTTGGGAGTAAGACAGCTTGAATGTTTGGCAAAACACCACCAGCTGCAATGGTTACACCGCTCAAAAGTTTGTTTAATTCTTCATCATTACGAACAGCCAATTGTAAATGTCTTGGAATAATCCTAGCTTTTTTGTTGTCTCTTGCTGCGTTACCAGCCACTCCAATATCTCAGCAGATAAATATTCCAAGACGGCTGCTAAGTAAACTGGTGCTCCAGATCCAATTCGGTTAGCATAGTGCCCTCTACGAAGGAATCTATGCACTCTACCGACTGGAAATTGAAGTCCAGCTCTTGAGGATCTTGTCTTGGCTTTAGCCTTAGCTTTTCCACCTTTTCCACGTCCAGACATAACTGCGATTTGATTTGTAAGTTAATACAAAAACGTACGAATATTTAACGTAAGTGTTAACGAAATAAACTTTACTCGTTTTTTCATCATAAAAATAGGATCGAAATCATGTTTTTTAACCAATCATAATTAAGTATTAAACAAAAGATTTTTTTTTTAACCAATTAAATTGCGTATCGGCGTTTTCGGATCGAATTCGATCCGATTTTTTTACTTATAAACAAAAAGTTTTGACTTGCAGTTTAATGCTTATTTACAAGTTAAGTAGCAAAAATTTTTAACCATGTCTGACGCAGCAGCTAAAGGAGAAAACAGGCACCTAAAGTAGCCAAGAAAGGTGAAAAAAGAGCCGGCAAAAAAGGAGGAAAGATTGGTGGAACTGGTGAAAAGAAACGCAAGAGAAAGAGAAAGGAAAGTTATGCTATTTACATCTACAATGTTTTGAAACAAGTTCACCCAGATGTCGGAGTTTCAAGCAAAGCTATGAGCATCATGAACTCATTTGTCAACGACATCTTTGAGCGCATTGCTTCCGAAGCTTCGCGTTTGGCTCTTCAAAACAAAAAGTCGACCAGTCTCTTCTCGTGAAATTCAAACCGCAGTACGTCTTCTCTTGCCTGGAGAACTTGCAAAACACGCAGTCAGTGAAGGAACAAAAGCCGTCACAAAATACACAAGCAGCAAGTAAACCAACGTCTACCAAACACAAACGGTCTTTTTTAAGACCACACATCTTTAAAAAAACATTTACTTGGCGTCACTACAAGTTAACCGAAGTTAATAAAACTCTAAATAATGTGCTTAAGAACACTAGCCTACATTTAAAATACTTCCCCATGTGTGTGTGGATTAGCTTCACTTTTCATACGTATTATTAGCTGTACTTGCAGAAAAGACAAGTACATTGATCCATGTTATTGCTTACATTTAACTTAACCCAGCTTTTCACGGAAACACTCCCAGGCAAATTAACCCTACAAAGTATTTCTAAATTTTTTTTGTGTCATATATGACATAGTATCGTATAGCAATAAATGTAACTGTGACAAGACTTTACACATTGTGTAATTTGGAAGCGTGCACAAAGTAATGTTTTAAAAGATTTGTGGCTATAAAAATAGCCGTTTTTGTTGAGCAATGACAACGCTTAACCTCCGAATCCGTAAAGAGTTCTTCCTTGACGTTTTAAGGCATAAACAACATCCATAGCGGTAACGGTCTTGCGTTTAGCGTGCTCTGTGTAGGTTACAGCATCACGATAACATTCTCTAAGAAAACCTTCAGTACACCTCTGGTTTCCTCATAGATAAGGCCAGAGATACGTTTGACACCACCTCGTCGAGCAAGACGCCGAATAGCAGGTTTTGTGATTCCCTGAATGTTATCACGAAGAATTTTTCGGTGACGTTTAGCACCTCCTTTTCCCAATCCTTTACCTCCTTTTCCGCGTCCAGACATATTGATATAGTTGCGTACAGAACGAGTACAAAAACAACGTTTGAGTTAACAGAATTCAGACAGCTTTAAAAAGAGGCCATAAAATTACCTACTGCTCGTGGAAACACCCTAATTAACCAATAGAGTTGCGTCATTACAAAATGTTCCGAACATTTTGTACATTTTTTTAAGTAAAACTGTAGTTTTTTTAAAAATTCGTGGTCTTAATGTTTCAGTAAGGCAATAAATTTGGCATCGTTGGAATTCGCCAAACCTTCTGCTACTTACTAAAAAAAAAAAAAGTCAAAAGCTTTTGTGTATCAGAAGATACAGCCGTTTTCCCCGTAGCCAAAAAACACAGATTTTATAAAAATGTTAAAGTAATGAGCGTAATGTCATTATGCAGCCAATCAGAAATTACTTTCTTAGCACCAATCAAATGGTTTGTTTTGAACCTTAGCTGTCAATCAATATGAGAAATAAAACTTTGGCGCGATAGTGCATTTTAGACCGTCTTGTGTATCCGTACTACATCGACTTCTTAAAATATGGCTCGTACAAAGCAAACTGCACGTAAATCTACTGGAGGAAAGGCTCCACGAAAACAACTCGCCACTAAAGCTGCGAGGAAAAGCGCACCAGCTACTGGAGGAGTGAAAAAACCACATCGTTACAGACCTGGTACAGTTGCTCTCAGAGAAATCAGAAGATACCAGAAGTCAACCGAGCTCTTGATCCGCAAGTTGCCTTTCCAGCGTCTTGTGCGAGAAATTGCTCAGGACTTCAAAACAGATCTGCGATTCCAGAGCACAGCCGTTATGGCTCTGCAAGAGGCTTCTGAAGCGTACCTTGTTGGCTTGTTCGAGGATACTAACTTGTGTGCCATTCACGCAAAACGAGTTACAATCATGCCTAAAGACATCCAGTTGGCAAGAAGAATTCGTGGGGAACGTGCCTAAGCATCTTACCAAACAAAAAACGGCTATTTTTATAGCCACACATCCATAAAAAATATTACGGCTAGCTTTTTATATCAAACTTTGTCCTGCTTTCTGTTTAAATTTTATGCTACATAAAAATTTTATGCTACATAAAGTTTGACAATGTTAAAAATATGAAGGGCAAGAAAAGTAAAAGCAAGAAAATAAGAAATTTAAAAACGAAAATACTTAAACTTAGGGAATCTAATCTTAAATTTACTCTTTTTTAACTGTTTAAGTGACTTAAACAAGTTTAACTTTGTACCAAGATAATGTTTTTTTGTAAATGTGTGGCTATAAAAATAGCCGTTTGTTAATGTAATAGCCAGATACACACAAATTATTTTTTTGCGGTCTTCTTTGCTGCCTTTTTGGGAGTCTTTTTGACCTTCTTTGCTGCAGGTTTTTTAGCAACAGGCTTCTTTGTGGGTTTCTTAGCTGCTGGTTTCTTAGCCGAGGCTTTCTTTGTGGCAGGCTTCTTTGCTGCTTTCTTTGGCGTGCTCTTCTTTGCTGGCTTCTTTTTTGGTGTACTTTTCTTTGCAGTAGGCTTCTTTGCCGTTGGCTTTT
The DNA here is from genome assembly GCF_029227915.1 of Hydractinia symbiolongicarpus. Lineage (NCBI taxonomy): Eukaryota > Metazoa > Cnidaria > Hydrozoa > Anthoathecata > Hydractiniidae > Hydractinia > Hydractinia symbiolongicarpus. The sequence continues at coordinate 8,735,521 of NC_079883.1, read as the reverse complement.
TTGCTGCGGCCTTTTTCTTAGGTTTTTCTTTTTTTACCTGACCTAGCTTGAATGATCCAGAAGCACCAGTGCCTTTAGTTTGAATCAAATCGCCTGATGTTACTCCTCGTTTAAGAGCCATTTTCAGATGATGATCTGAGTTTTCAGCAACTTTGTAATTTTGTAATTTGCATGAATATATTTTGTAATAGCTTGGCGAGATGAACCACCGCGTTCCTTTAGGGTAGCGATAGCAGCCTTGATCATGTCCACATATTTAGGGTGATCAGCTGTCTTCTTTGCAGCAGGTTTCTTCTTGGGTGCGATTTTCTTTGGAGAAGCTGCTTCACTCATTTTTAATGTTTTCTTACAACAATCCAACGATAAACGATGCTTGTTATCACAGTAGAAGTATACTAAACATTACCGTGTAAATGAGATATAATTTAAGACGGTGCGAAGTATGCGGACGTAAAAGTACCACTCCCGGGAATTGATTTGGCGCGAAAACAGAAATGTGTGTTTCTGTACATCGTATAATGTCCGTTTTGGGTGCCGCGACTATGCGAAAGCATGTTAATTTTTATTTGTAGTACGACGCAATAGTCTGCAAGAGAAGCTGCTGGAGTTTGAGGTCTTCAGCATTACATCTAGTCTGTTAATTTGGGCTTCTTCCGCGCTCGTGTTAGGATTTTCATAAAGCGTTCTTTGGTTTGCGTTGCGTATGTCGGCCTACATCATCGACACGGCCTGTTTCCGGCTATTAGGAGCAATTCATATATTGGGCACTGCGTTTCGACTTTTTTATTAGACCACAGTAAAAAAATTCACTCACAGAAGTCCCTTTCTTTCATGGCTACAAACACGAAGAATTCTGTCGTAAGTAAAACGAATGCGCAAGCCAAAATGACGATGGGGCGAAGTCATAAGCATGGCCCTGTGGCCCAATGGATAAGGCATCTGACTACGAATCAGGGGATTCCAGGTTCGACTCCTGGCAGGGTCGCACTGTCGCATTTCGGCTGCATGGTCTACTGTGTAACGCGCGCGCACGTTCTGGCGTAATGCGTTGATAAACGGAATGTACGCAGACATATTGGAAAGTAATATCACGCACTTAGTATCGTCGCCTTTGTTAGCATTCATGTAAGTTACCATCCACTCGCTACAGTCGCTCTCCATCCTACGGCTAAATCAACAGCCGTGATTTTTACTATGTCGCCGTCCATCCGTACGCGGTGACAGTTGTAAGCTTTACAGTAACGTGACATGCTCCACAAGCAGTTACGGTGTGTGGACGATGCCTATCATGGCAACGCTTGTTCTTTATCGCTTCTCGGCCTAATGGCTAAGATCAAGTGTAGTATCTGTTCTTATCAGTTTAATATCTGGTAGGCCATTCTCTGAATGGTCAGTATATTAATCTGATTTTTGGCCTTGGGTCATGGAGGTGGATTCATTCACGCCGTGACCACGGGTTGCCTTGGTGTTGCACTATTACCGATGGCGGCCCACATAAGCAATAAAAGAATAATAGCAGTCCTCTTTCCGACGGCACTCTGCATAGTCTACGGCGGGAACAAAACGCGTACACTGGGGGAGAATACAGCCTATGCCCCGCGACACGGCAGTTTATAACACACTCAAGCCACAAGCATTAACAAACTTTGAAGGGTACCCTCATGCTACGGTGCAGTTCCAACTCATACTTACCTGACGGGGAAGTAAAGACTGATCAATGAGGGTTTTCTTCCAGAGTGAGGCTCTTGCATTGCACTACGCTTGGGCTGACCTCTGCGATTACTGCAAACGTCAGTAACTCGACCGTACAATTTCTGGTAGTGGGGGCCTGCGTCCGCGCTCGCCCCCTCCTTAAGTCAAAATGAATGAGCTTAGAAAAGTTGCGCGGCCAAATGTCGGTGGTGACTTAAACGCTAAGGTAAAACCTCGCTTGGCTGTTACGAAACGTGATTGCGATATAAGTCCTCGGAAGGCGGCGGAATTTTATTTTATTTGCCATTCCGTCAGGGTTATTGGATGATCGGCAATAGATCGAGTTTGTATGCATTTGAAAGCTCTTTTTTCTCGTACTATCACCTGAAAATGTCGTAGGAAAATGTCATAGGAAACACTTTCAACAACCGCCACGTTCCTTAATTGTTATAACAAGAAATATATCACAGCAAATGAAAATGAAAAGCCTACGACACCGGGAGTTCCCAGGCGGTCCCCCATCCAAGTACTATCCCGGCCCGACGATGCTTAACTTCCGTGATCAGACGAGAACGGGTGTGTTCATCGTGGTATGGCCGTAGACATTAGTAGGTGCAAATACGTGCAATTTATTTTGACGTTGTGATCAAATTTTTTTATTTAATTTCTTTGAGTTACTTAGGACAAGGCGTATGCATGGATTATCTATTAGACTTTAAGGTTATAGTTTTGTGAAAAAAACAATGTTTTTTTAAAGATGTGTGGCTATAAAAATAGCCGTTGTTTTCTGAGTGTAGCGGTTTACTTCTTCTGTCCTTTGTCGTTCTTCTTTGGGAGTAAGACAGCTTGAATGTTTGGCAAAACACCACCAGCTGCAATGGTTACACCGCTCAAAAGTTTGTTTAATTCTTCATCATTACGAACAGCCAATTGTAAATGTCTTGGAATAATCCTAGCTTTTTTGTTGTCTCTTGCTGCGTTACCAGCCAACTCCAATATCTCAGCAGATAAATATTCCAAGACGGCTGCTAAGTAAACTGGTGCTCCAGATCCAATTCGGTTAGCATAGTGCCCTCTACGAAGGAATCTATGCACTCTACCGACTGGAAATTGAAGTCCAGCTCTTGAGGATCTTGTCTTGGCTTTAGCCTTAGCTTTTCCACCTTTTCCACGTCCAGACATAACTGCGATTTGATTTGTAAGTTAATACAAAAACGTACGAATATTTAACGTAAGTGTTAACGAAATAAACTTTACTCGTTTTTTCATCATAAAAATAGGATCGAAATCATGTTTTTTTAACCAATCATAATTAAGTATTAAACAAAAGATTTTTTTTTTAACCAATTAAATTGCGTATCGGCGTTTTCGGATCGAATTCGATCCGATTTTTTTACTTATAAACAAAAAGTTTTGACTTGCAGTTTAATGCTTATTTACAAGTTAAGTAGCAAAAATTTTTAACCATGTCTGACGCAGCAGCTAAAGGAGGAAAACAGGCACCTAAAGTAGCCAAGAAAGGTGAAAAAAGAGCCGGCAAAAAAGGAGGAAAGATTGGTGGAACTGGTGAAAAGAAACGCAAGAGAAAGAGAAAGGAAAGTTATGCTATTTACATCTACAATGTTTTGAAACAAGTTCACCCAGATGTCGGAGTTTCAAGCAAAGCTATGAGCATCATGAACTCATTTGTCAACGACATCTTTGAGCGCATTGCTTCCGAAGCTTCGCGTTTGGCTCTTCAAAACAAAAAGTCGACCATCTCTTCTCGTGAAATTCAAACCGCAGTACGTCTTCTCTTGCCTGGAGAACTTGCAAAACACGCAGTCAGTGAAGGAACAAAAGCCGTCACAAAATACACAAGCAGCAAGTAAACCAACGTCTACCAAACACAAACGGTCTTTTTTAAGACCACACATCTTTAAAAAAACATTTACTTGGCGTCACTACAAGTTAACCGAAGTTAATAAAACTTCTAAATAATGTGCTTAAGAACACTAGCCTACATTTAAAATACTTCCCCATGTGTGTGTGGATTAGCTTCACTTTTCATACGTATTATTAGCTGTACTTGCAGAAAAGACAAGTACATTGATCCATGTTATTGCTTACATTTAACTTAACCCAGCTTTTCACGGAAACACTCCCAGGCAAATTAACCCTACAAAGTATTTCTAAATTTTTTTTGTGTCATATATGACATAGTATCGTATAGCAATAAATGTAACTGTGACAAGACTTTACACATTGTGTAATTTGGAAGCGTGCACAAAGTAATGTTTTAAAAGATTTGTGGCTATAAAAATAGCCGTTTTTGTTGAGCAATGACAACGCTTAACCTCCGAATCCGTAAAGAGTTCTTCCTTGACGTTTTAAGGCATAAACAACATCCATAGCGGTAACGGTCTTGCGTTTAGCGTGCTCTGTGTAGGTTACAGCATCACGAATAACATTCTCTAAGAAAACCTTCAGTACACCTCTGGTTTCCTCATAGATAAGGCCAGAGATACGTTTGACACCACCTCGTCGAGCAAGACGCCGAATAGCAGGTTTTGTGATTCCCTGAATGTTATCACGAAGAATTTTTCGGTGACGTTTAGCACCTCCTTTTCCCAATCCTTTACCTCCTTTTCCGCGTCCAGACATATTGATATAGTTGCGTACAGAACGAGTACAAAAACAACGTTTGAGTTAACAGAATTCAGACAGCTTTAAAAAGAGGCCATAAAATTACCTACTGCTCGTGGAAACACCCTAATTAACCAATAGAGTTGCGTCATTACAAAATGTTCCGAACATTTTGTACATTTTTTTAAGTAAAACTGTAGTTTTTTTAAAAATTCGTGGTCTTAATGTTTCAGTAAGGCAATAAATTTGGCATCGTTGGAATTCGCCAAACCTTCTGCTACTTACTAAAAAAAAAAAAAGTCAAAAGCTTTTGTGTATCAGAAGATACAGCCGTTTTCCCGTAGCCAAAAAACACAGATTTTATAAAAATGTTAAAGTAATGAGCGTAATGTCATTATGCAGCCAATCAGAAATTACTTTCTTAGCACCAATCAAATGGTTTGTTTTGAACCTTAGCTGTCAATCAATATGAGAAATAAAACTTTGGCGCGATAGTGCATTTTAGACCGTCTTGTGTATCCGTACTACATCGACTTCTTAAAATATGGCTCGTACAAAGCAAACTGCACGTAAATCTACTGGAGGAAAGGCTCCACGAAAACAACTCGCCACTAAAGCTGCGAGGAAAAGCGCACCAGCTACTGGAGGAGTGAAAAAACCACATCGTTACAGACCTGGTACAGTTGCTCTCAGAGAAATCAGAAGATACCAGAAGTCAACCGAGCTCTTGATCCGCAAGTTGCCTTTCCAGCGTCTTGTGCGAGAAATTGCTCAGGACTTCAAAACAGATCTGCGATTCCAGAGCACAGCCGTTATGGCTCTGCAAGAGGCTTCTGAAGCGTACCTTGTTGGCTTGTTCGAGGATACTAACTTGTGTGCCATTCACGCAAAACGAGTTACAATCATGCCTAAAGACATCCAGTTGGCAAGAAGAATTCGTGGGGAACGTGCCTAAGCATCTTACCAAACAAAAAACGGCTATTTTTATAGCCACACATCCATAAAAAATATTACGGCTAGCTTTTTATATCAAACTTTGTCCTGCTTTCTGTTTAAATTTTATGCTACATAAAAATTTTATGCTACATAAAGTTTGACAATGTTAAAAATATGAAGGGCAAGAAAAGTAAAAGCAAGAAAATAAGAAATTTAAAAACGAAAATACTTAAACTTAGGGAATCTAATCTTAAATTTACTCTTTTTTAACTGTTTAAGTGACTTAAACAAGTTTAACTTTGTACCAAGATAATGTTTTTTTGTAAATGTGTGGCTATAAAAATAGCCGTTTGTTAATGTAATAGCCAGATACACACAAATTATTTTTTTGCGGTCTTCTTTGCTGCCTTTTTGGGAGTCTTTTTGACCTTCTTTGCTGCAGGTTTTTTAGCAACAGGCTTCTTTGTGGGTTTCTTAGCTGCTGGTTTCTTAGCCGAGGCTTTCTTTGTGGCAGGCTTCTTTGCTGCTTTCTTTGGCGTGCTCTTCTTTGCTGGCTTCTTTTTTGGTGTACTTTTCTTTGCAGTAGGCTTCTTTGCCGTTGGCTTTTTTGCTGCGGCCTTTTTCTTAGGTTTTTCTTTTTTTACCTGACCTAGCTTGAATGATCCAGAAGCACCAGTGCCTTTAGTTTGAATCAAATCGCCTGATGTTACTCCTCGTTTAAGAGCCATTTTCAGATGATGATCTGAGTTTTCAGCAACTTTGTAATTTGCATGAATATATTTTGTAATAGCTTGGCGAGATGAACCACCGCGTTCCTTTAGGGTAGCGATAGCAGCCTTGATCATGTCCACATATTTAGGGTGATCAGCTGTCTTCTTTGCAGCAGGTTTCTTCTTGGGTGCGATTTTCTTTGGAGAAGCTGCTTCACTCATTTTTAATGTTTTCTTACAACAATCCAACGATAAACGATGCTTGTTATCACAGTAGAAGTATACTAAACATTACCGTGTAAATGAGATATAATTTAAGACGGTGCGAAGTATGCGGACGTAAAAGTACCACTCCCGGGAATTGATTTGGCGCGAAAACAGAAATGTGTGTTTCTGTACATCGTATAATGTCCGTTTTGGGTGCCGCGACTATGCGAAAGCATGTTAATTTTTATTTGTAGTACGACGCAATAGTCTGCAAGAGAAGCTGCTGGAGTTTGAGGTCTTCAGCATTACATCTAGTCTGTTAATTTGGGCTTCTTCCGCGCTCGTGTTAGGATTTTCATAAAGCGTTCTTTGGTTTGCGTTGCGTATGTCGGCCTACATCATCGACACGGCCTGTTTCCGGCTATTAGGAGCAATTCATATATTGGGCACTGCGTTTCGACTTTTTTATTAGACCACAGTAAAAAAATTCACTCACAGAAGTCCCTTTCTTTCATGGCTACAAACACGAAGAATTCTGTCGTAAGTAAAACGAATGCGCAAGCCAAAATGACGATGGGGCGAAGTCATAAGCATGGCCCTGTGGCCCAATGGATAAGGCATCTGACTACGAATCAGGGGATTCCAGGTTCGACTCCTGGCAGGGTCGCACTGTCGCATTTCGGCTGCATGGTCTACTGTGTAACGCGCGCGCACGTTCTGGCGTAATGCGTTGATAAACGGAATGTACGCAGACATATTGGAAAGTAATATCACGCACTTAGTATCGTCGCCTTTGTTAGCATTCATGTAAGTTACCATCCACTCGCTACAGTCGCTCTCCATCCTACGGCTAAATCAACAGCCGTGATTTTTACTATGTCGCCGTCCATCCGTACGCGGTGACAGTTGTAAGCTTTACAGTAACGTGACATGCTCCACAAGCAGTTACGGTGTGTGGACGATGCCTATCATGGCAACGCTTGTTCTTTATCGCTTCTCGGCCTAATGGCTAAGATCAAGTGTAGTATCTGTTCTTATCAGTTTAATATCTGGTAGGCCATTCTCTGAATGGTCAGTATATTAATCTGATTTTTGGCCTTGGGTCATGGAGGTGGATTCATTCACGCCGTGACCACGGGTTGCCTTGGTGTTGCACTATTACCGATGGCGGCCCACATAAGCAATAAAAGAATAATAGCAGTCCTCTTTCCGACGGCACTCTGCATAGTCTACGGCGGGAACAAAACGCGTACACTGGGGGAGAATACAGCCTATGCCCCGCGACACGGCAGTTTATAACACACTCAAGCCACAAGCATTAACAAACTTTGAAGGGTACCCTCATGCTACGGTGCAGTTCCAACTCATACTTACCTGACGGGGAAGTAAAGACTGATCAATGAGGGTTTTCTTCCAGAGTGAGGCTCTTGCATTGCACTACGCTTGGGCTGACCTCTGCGATTACTGCAAACGTCAGTAACTCGACCGTACAATTTCTGGTAGTGGGGGCCTGCGTCCGCGCTCGCCCCCTCCTTAAGTCAAAATGAATGAGCTTAGAAAAGTTGCGCGGCCAAATGTCGGTGGTGACTTAAACGCTAAGGTAAAACCTCGCTTGGCTGTTACGAAACGTGATTGCGATATAAGTCCTCGGAAGGCGGCGGAATTTTATTTTATTTGCCATTCCGTCAGGGTTATTGGATGATCGGCAATAGATCGAGTTTGTATGCATTTGAAAGCTCTTTTTTCTCGTACTATCACCTGAAAATGTCGTAGGAAAATGTCATAGGAAACACTTTCAACAACCGCCACGTTCCTTAATTGTTATAACAAGAAATATATCACAGCAAATGAAAATGAAAAGCCTACGACACCGGGAGTTCCCAGGCGGTCCCCCATCCAAGTACTATCCCGGCCCGACGATGCTTAACTTCCGTGATCAGACGAGAACGGGTGTGTTCATCGTGGTATGGCCGTAGACATTAGTAGGTGCAAATACGTGCAATTTATTTTGACGTTGTGATCAAATTTTTTTATTTAATTTCTTTGAGTTACTTAGGACAAGGCGTATGCATGGATTATCTATTAGACTTTAAGGTTATAGTTTTGTGAAAAAAACAATGTTTTTTTAAAGATGTGTGGCTATAAAAATAGCCGTTGTTTTCTGAGTGTAGCGGTTTACTTCTTCTGTCCTTTGTCGTTCTTCTTTGGGAGTAAGACAGCTTGAATGTTTGGCAAAACACCACCAGCTGCAATGGTTACACCGCTCAAAAGTTTGTTTAATTCTTCATCATTACGAACAGCCAATTGTAAATGTCTTGGAATAATCCTAGCTTTTTTGTTGTCTCTTGCTGCGTTACCAGCCAACTCCAATATCTCAGCAGATAAATATTCCAAGACGGCTGCTAAGTAAACTGGTGCTCCAGATCCAATTCGGTTAGCATAGTGCCCTCTACGAAGGAATCTATGCACTCTACCGACTGGAAATTGAAGTCCAGCTCTTGAGGATCTTGTCTTGGCTTTAGCCTTAGCTTTTCCACCTTTTCCACGTCCAGACATAACTGCGATTTGATTTGTAAGTTAATACAAAAACGTACGAATATTTAACGTAAGTGTTAACGAAATAAACTTTACTCGTTTTTTCATCATAAAAATAGGATCGAAATCATGTTTTTTTAACCAATCATAATTAAGTATTAAACAAAAGATTTTTTTTTTAACCAATTAAATTGCGTATCGGCGTTTTCGGATCGAATTCGATCCGATTTTTTTACTTATAAACAAAAAGTTTTGACTTGCAGTTTAATGCTTATTTACAAGTTAAGTAGCAAAAATTTTTAACCATGTCTGACGCAGCAGCTAAAGGAGGAAAACAGGCACCTAAAGTAGCCAAGAAAGGTGAAAAAAGAGCCGGCAAAAAAGGAGGAAAGATTGGTGGAACTGGTGAAAAGAAACGCAAGAGAAAGAGAAAGGAAAGTTATGCTATTTACATCTACAATGTTTTGAAACAAGTTCACCCAGATGTCGGAGTTTCAAGCAAAGCTATGAGCATCATGAACTCATTTGTCAACGACATCTTTGAGCGCATTGCTTCCGAAGCTTCGCGTTTGGCTCTTCAAAACAAAAAGTCGACCATCTCTTCTCGTGAAATTCAAACCGCAGTACGTCTTCTCTTGCCTGGAGAACTTGCAAAACACGCAGTCAGTGAAGGAACAAAAGCCGTCACAAAATACACAAGCAGCAAGTAAACCAACGTCTACCAAACACACAAACGGTCTTTTTTAAGACCACACATCTTTAAAAAAACATTTACTTGGCGTCACTACAAGTTAACCGAAGTTAATAAAACTTCTAAATAATGTGCTTAAGAACACTAGCCTACATTTAAAATACTTCCCCATGTGTGTGTGGATTAGCTTCACTTTTCATACGTATTATTAGCTGTACTTGCAGAAAAGACAAGTACATTGATCCATGTTATTGCTTACATTTAACTTAACCCAGCTTTTCACGGAAACACTCCCAGGCAAATTAACCCTACAAAGTATTTCTAAATTTTTTTTGTGTCATATATGACATAGTATCGTATAGCAATAAATGTAACTGTGACAAGACTTTACACATTGTGTAATTTGGAAGCGTGCACAAAGTAATGTTTTAAAAGATTTGTGGCTATAAAAATAGCCGTTTTTGTTGAGCAATGACAACGCTTAACCTCCGAATCCGTAAAGAGTTCTTCCTTGACGTTTTAAGGCATAAACAACATCCATAGCGGTAACGGTCTTGCGTTTAGCGTGCTCTGTGTAGGTTACAGCATCACGAATAACATTCTCTAAGAAAACCTTCAGTACACCTCTGGTTTCCTCATAGATAAGGCCAGAGATACGTTTGACACCACCTCGTCGAGCAAGACGCCGAATAGCAGGTTTTGTGATTCCCTGAATGTTATCACGAAGAATTTTTCGGTGACGTTTAGCACCTCCTTTTCCCAATCCTTTACCTCCTTTTCCGCGTCCAGACATATTGATATAGTTGCGTACAGAACGAGTACAAAAACAACGTTTGAGTTAACAGAATTCAGACAGCTTTAAAAAGAGGCCATAAAATTACCTACTGCTCGTGGAAACACCCTAATTAACCAATAGAGTTGCGTCATTACAAAATGTTCCGAACATTTTGTACATTTTTTTAAGTAAAACTGTAGTTTTTTTAAAAATTCGTGGTCTTAATGTTTCAGTAAGGCAATAAATTTGGCATCGTTGGAATTCGCCAAACCTTCTGCTACTTACTAAAAAAAAAAAAAGTCAAAAGCTTTTGTGTATCAGAAGATACAGCCGTTTTCCCGTAGCCAAAAAACACAGATTTTATAAAAATGTTAAAGTAATGAGCGTAATGTCATTATGCAGCCAATCAGAAATTACTTTCTTAGCACCAATCAAATGGTTTGTTTTGAACCTTAGCTGTCAATCAATATGAGAAATAAAACTTTGGCGCGATAGTGCATTTTAGACCGTCTTGTGTATCCGTACTACATCGACTTCTTAAAATATGGCTCGTACAAAGCAAACTGCACGTAAATCTACTGGAGGAAAGGCTCCACGAAAACAACTCGCCACTAAAGCTGCGAGGAAAAGCGCACCAGCTACTGGAGGAGTGAAAAAACCACATCGTTACAGACCTGGTACAGTTGCTCTCAGAGAAATCAGAAGATACCAGAAGTCAACCGAGCTCTTGATCCGCAAGTTGCCTTTCCAGCGTCTTGTGCGAGAAATTGCTCAGGACTTCAAAACAGATCTGCGATTCCAGAGCACAGCCGTTATGGCTCTGCAAGAGGCTTCTGAAGCGTACCTTGTTGGCTTGTTCGAGGATACTAACTTGTGTGCCATTCACGCAAAACGAGTTACAATCATGCCTAAAGACATCCAGTTGGCAAGAAGAATTCGTGGGGAACGTGCCTAAGCATCTTACCAAACAAAAAACGGCTATTTTTATAGCCACACATCCATAAAAAATATTACGGCTAGCTTTTTATATCAAACTTTGTCCTGCTTTCTGTTTAAATTTTATGCTACATAAAAATTTTATGCTACATAAAGTTTGACAATGTTAAAAATATGAAGGGCAAGAAAAGTAAAAGCAAGAAAATAAGAAATTTAAAAACGAAAATACTTAAACTTAGGGAATCTAATCTTAAATTTACTCTTTTTTAACTGTTTAAGTGACTTAAACAAGTTTAACTTTGTACCAAGATAATGTTTTTTTGTAAATGTGTGGCTATAAAAATAGCCGTTTGTTAATGTAATAGCCAGATACACACAAATTATTTTTTTGCGGTCTTCTTTGCTGCCTTTTTGGGAGTCTTTTTGACCTTCTTTGCTGCAGGTTTTTTAGCAACAGGCTTCTTTGTGGGTTTCTTAGCTGCTGGTTTCTTAGCCGAGGCTTTCTTTGTGGCAGGCTTCTTTGCTGCTTTCTTTGGCGTGCTCTTCTTTGCTGGCTTCTTTTTTGGTGTACTTTTCTTTGCAGTAGGCTTCTTTGCCGTTGGCTTTTTTGCTGCGGCCTTTTTCTTAGGTTTTTCTTTTTTTACCTGACCTAGCTTGAATGATCCAGAAGCACCAGTGCCTTTAGTTTGAATCAAATCGCCTGATGTTACTCCTCGTTTAAGAGCCATTTTCAGATGATGATCTGAGTTTTCAGCAACTTTGTAATTTGCATGAATATATTTTGTAATAGCTTGGCGAGATGAACCACCGCGTTCCTTTAGGGTAGCGATAGCAGCCTTGATCATGTCCACATATTTAGGGTGATCAGCTGTCTTCTTTGCAGCAGGTTTCTTCTTGGGTGCGATTTTCTTTGGAGAAGCTGCTTCACTCATTTTTAATGTTTTCTTACAACAATCCAACGATAAACGATGCTTGTTATCACAGTAGAAGTATACTAAACATTACCGTGTAAATGAGATATAATTTAAGACGGTGCGAAGTATGCGGACGTAAAAGTACCACTCCCGGGAATTGATTTGGCGCGAAAACAGAAATGTGTGTTTCTGTACATCGTATAATGTCCGTTTTGGGTGCCGCGACTATGCGAAAGCATGTTAATTTTTATTTGTAGTACGACGCAATAGTCTGCAAGAGAAGCTGCTGGAGTTTGAGGTCTTCAGCATTACATCTAGTCTGTTAATTTGGGCTTCTTCCGCGCTCGTGTTAGGATTTTCATAAAGCGTTCTTTGGTTTGCGTTGCGTATGTCGGCCTACATCATCGACACGGCCTGTTTCCGGCTATTAGGAGCAATTCATATATTGGGCACTGCGTTTCGACTTTTTTATTAGACCACAGTAAAAAAATTCACTCACAGAAGTCCCTTTCTTTCATGGCTACAAACACGAAGAATTCTGTCGTAAGTAAAACGAATGCGCAAGCCAAAATGACGATGGGGCGAAGTCATAAGCATGGCCCTGTGGCCCAATGGATAAGGCATCTGACTACGAATCAGGGGATTCCAGGTTCGACTCCTGGCAGGGTCGCACTGTCGCATTTCGGCTGCATGGTCTACTGTGTAACGCGCGCGCACGTTCTGGCGTAATGCGTTGATAAACGGAATGTACGCAGACATATTGGAAAGTAATATCACGCACTTAGTATCGTCGCCTTTGTTAGCATTCATGTAAGTTACCATCCACTCGCTACAGTCGCTCTCCATCCTACGGCTAAATCAACAGCCGTGATTTTTACTATGTCGCCGTCCATCCGTACGCGGTGACAGTTGTAAGCTTTACAGTAACGTGACATGCTCCACAAGCAGTTACGGTGTGTGGACGATGCCTATCATGGCAACGCTTGTTCTTTATCGCTTCTCGGCCTAATGGCTAAGATCAAGTGTAGTATCTGTTCTTATCAGTTTAATATCTGGTAGGCCATTCTCTGAATGGTCAGTATATTAATCTGATTTTTGGCCTTGGGTCATGGAGGTGGATTCATTCACGCCGTGACCACGGGTTGCCTTGGTGTTGCACTATTACCGATGGCGGCCCACATAAGCAATAAAAGAATAATAGCAGTCCTCTTTCCGACGGCACTCTGCATAGTCTACGGCGGGAACAAAACGCGTACACTGGGGGAGAATACAGCCTATGCCCCGCGACACGGCAGTTTATAACACACTCAAGCCACAAGCATTAACAAACTTTGAAGGGTACCCTCATGCTACGGTGCAGTTCCAACTCATACTTACCTGACGGGGAAGTAAAGACTGATCAATGAGGGTTTTCTTCCAGAGTGAGGCTCTTGCATTGCACTACGCTTGGGCTGACCTCTGCGATTACTGCAAACGTCAGTAACTCGACCGTACAATTTCTGGTAGTGGGGGCCTGCGTCCGCGCTCGCCCCCTCCTTAAGTCAAAATGAATGAGCTTAGAAAAGTTGCGCGGCCAAATGTCGGTGGTGACTTAAACGCTAAGGTAAAACCTCGCTTGGCTGTTACGAAACGTGATTGCGATATAAGTCCTCGGAAGGCGGCGGAATTTTATTTTATTTGCCATTCCGTCAGGGTTATTGGATGATCGGCAATAGATCGAGTTTGTATGCATTTGAAAGCTCTTTTTTCTCGTACTATCACCTGAAAATGTCGTAGGAAAATGTCATAGGAAACACTTTCAACAACCGCCACGTTCCTTAATTGTTATAACAAGAAATATATCACAGCAAATGAAAATGAAAAGCCTACGACACCGGGAGTTCCCAGGCGGTCCCCCATCCAAGTACTATCCCGGCCCGACGATGCTTAACTTCCGTGATCAGACGAGAACGGGTGTGTTCATCGTGGTATGGCCGTAGACATTAGTAGGTGCAAATACGTGCAATTTATTTTGACGTTGTGATCAAATTTTTTTATTTAATTTCTTTGAGTTACTTAGGACAAGGCGTATGCATGGATTATCTATTAGACTTTAAGGTTATAGTTTTGTGAAAAAAACAATGTTTTTTTAAAGATGTGTGGCTATAAAAATAGCCGTTGTTTTCTGAGTGTAGCGGTTTACTTCTTCTGTCCTTTGTCGTTCTTCTTTGGGAGTAAGACAGCTTGAATGTTTGGCAAAACACCACCAGCTGCAATGGTTACACCGCTCAAAAGTTTGTTTAATTCTTCATCATTACGAACAGCCAATTGTAAATGTCTTGGAATAATCCTAGCTTTTTTGTTGTCTCTTGCTGCGTTACCAGCCAACTCCAATATCTCAGCAGATAAATATTCCAAGACGGCTGCTAAGTAAACTGGTGCTCCAGATCCAATTCGGTTAGCATAGTGCCCTCTACGAAGGAATCTATGCACTCTACCGACTGGAAATTGAAGTCCAGCTCTTGAGGATCTTGTCTTGGCTTTAGCCTTAGCTTTTCCACCTTTTCCACGTCCAGACATAACTGCGATTTGATTTGTAAGTTAATACAAAAACGTACGAATATTTAACGTAAGTGTTAACGAAATAAACTTTACTCGTTTTTTCATCATAAAAATAGGATCGAAATCATGTTTTTTTAACCAATCATAATTAAGTATTAAACAAAAGATTTTTTTTTTAACCAATTAAATTGCGTATCGGCGTTTTCGGATCGAATTCGATCCGATTTTTTTACTTATAAACAAAAAGTTTTGACTTGCAGTTTAATGCTTATTTACAAGTTAAGTAGCAAAAATTTTTAACCATGTCTGACGCAGCAGCTAAAGGAGGAAAACAGGCACCTAAAGTAGCCAAGAAAGGTGAAAAAAGAGCCGGCAAAAAAGGAGGAAAGATTGGTGGAACTGGTGAAAAGAAACGCAAGAGAAAGAGAAAGGAAAGTTATGCTATTTACATCTACAATGTTTTGAAACAAGTTCACCCAGATGTCGGAGTTTCAAGCAAAGCTATGAGCATCATGAACTCATTTGTCAACGACATCTTTGAGCGCATTGCTTCCGAAGCTTCGCGTTTGGCTCTTCAAAACAAAAAGTCGACCATCTCTTCTCGTGAAATTCAAACCGCAGTACGTCTTCTCTTGCCTGGAGAACTTGCAAAACACGCAGTCAGTGAAGGAACAAAAGCCGTCACAAAATACACAAGCAGCAAGTAAACCAACGTCTACCAAACACAAACGGTCTTTTTTAAGACCACACATCTTTAAAAAAACATTTACTTGGCGTCACTACAAGTTAACCGAAGTTAATAAAACTTCTAAATAATGTGCTTAAGAACACTAGCCTACATTTAAAATACTTCCCCATGTGTGTGTGGATTAGCTTCACTTTTCATACGTATTATTAGCTGTACTTGCAGAAAAGACAAGTACATTGATCCATGTTATTGCTTACATTTAACTTAACCCAGCTTTTCACGGAAACACTCCCAGGCAAATTAACCCTACAAAGTATTTCTAAATTTTTTTTGTGTCATATATGACATAGTATCGTATAGCAATAAATGTAACTGTGACAAGACTTTACACATTGTGTAATTTGGAAGCGTGCACAAAGTAATGTTTTAAAAGATTTGTGGCTATAAAAATAGCCGTTTTTGTTGAGCAATGACAACGCTTAACCTCCGAATCCGTAAAGAGTTCTTCCTTGACGTTTTAAGGCATAAACAACATCCATAGCGGTAACGGTCTTGCGTTTAGCGTGCTCTGTGTAGGTTACAGCATCACGAATAACATTCTCTAAGAAAACCTTCAGTACACCTCTGGTTTCCTCATAGATAAGGCCAGAGATACGTTTGACACCACCTCGTCGAGCAAGACGCCGAATAGCAGGTTTTGTGATTCCCTGAATGTTATCACGAAGAATTTTTCGGTGACGTTTAGCACCTCCTTTTCCCAATCCTTTACCTCCTTTTCCGCGTCCAGACATATTGATATAGTTGCGTACAGAACGAGTACAAAAACAACGTTTGAGTTAACAGAATTCAGACAGCTTTAAAAAGAGGCCATAAAATTACCTACTGCTCGTGGAAACACCCTAATTAACCAATAGAGTTGCGTCATTACAAAATGTTCCGAACATTTTGTACATTTTTTTAAGTAAAACTGTAGTTTTTTTAAAAATTCGTGGTCTTAATGTTTCAGTAAGGCAATAAATTTGGCATCGTTGGAATTCGCCAAACCTTCTGCTACTTACTAAAAAAAAAAAAAGTCAAAAGCTTTTGTGTATCAGAAGATACAGCCGTTTTCCCGTAGCCAAAAAACACAGATTTTATAAAAATGTTAAAGTAATGAGCGTAATGTCATTATGCAGCCAATCAGAAATTACTTTCTTAGCACCAATCAAATGGTTTGTTTTGAACCTTAGCTGTCAATCAATATGAGAAATAAAACTTTGGCGCGATAGTGCATTTTAGACCGTCTTGTGTATCCGTACTACATCGACTTCTTAAAATATGGCTCGTACAAAGCAAACTGCACGTAAATCTACTGGAGGAAAGGCTCCACGAAAACAACTCGCCACTAAAGCTGCGAGGAAAAGCGCACCAGCTACTGGAGGAGTGAAAAAACCACATCGTTACAGACCTGGTACAGTTGCTCTCAGAGAAATCAGAAGATACCAGAAGTCAACCGAGCTCTTGATCCGCAAGTTGCCTTTCCAGCGTCTTGTGCGAGAAATTGCTCAGGACTTCAAAACAGATCTGCGATTCCAGAGCACAGCCGTTATGGCTCTGCAAGAGGCTTCTGAAGCGTACCTTGTTGGCTTGTTCGAGGATACTAACTTGTGTGCCATTCACGCAAAACGAGTTACAATCATGCCTAAAGACATCCAGTTGGCAAGAAGAATTCGTGGGGAACGTGCCTAAGCATCTTACCAAACAAAAAACGGCTATTTTTATAGCCACACATCCATAAAAAATATTACGGCTAGCTTTTTATATCAAACTTTGTCCTGCTTTCTGTTTAAATTTTATGCTACATAAAAATTTTATGCTACATAAAGTTTGACAATGTTAAAAATATGAAGGGCAAGAAAAGTAAAAGCAAGAAAATAAGAAATTTAAAAACGAAAATACTTAAACTTAGGGAATCTAATCTTAAATTTACTCTTTTTTAACTGTTTAAGTGACTTAAACAAGTTTAACTTTGTACCAAGATAATGTTTTTTTGTAAATGTGTGGCTATAAAAATAGCCGTTTGTTAATGTAATAGCCAGATACACACAAATTATTTTTTTGCGGTCTTCTTTGCTGCCTTTTTGGGAGTCTTTTTGACCTTCTTTGCTGCAGGTTTTTTAGCAACAGGCTTCTTTGTGGGTTTCTTAGCTGCTGGTTTCTTAGCCGAGGCTTTCTTTGTGGCAGGCTTCTTTGCTGCTTTCTTTGGCGTGCTCTTCTTTGCTGGCTTCTTTTTTGGTGTACTTTTCTTTGCAGTAGGCTTCTTTGCCGTTGGCTTTTTTGCTGCGGCCTTTTTCTTAGGTTTTTCTTTTTTTACCTGACCTAGCTTGAATGATCCAGAAGCACCAGTGCCTTTAGTTTGAATCAAATCGCCTGATGTTACTCCTCGTTTAAGAGCCATTTTCAGATGATGATCTGAGTTTTCAGCAACTTTGTAATTTGCATGAATATATTTTGTAATAGCTTGGCGAGATGAACCACCGCGTTCCTTTAGGGTAGCGATAGCAGCCTTGATCATGTCCACATATTTAGGGTGATCAGCTGTCTTCTTTGCAGCAGGTTTCTTCTTGGGTGCGATTTTCTTTGGAGAAGCTGCTTCACTCATTTTTAATGTTTTCTTACAACAATCCAACGATAAACGATGCTTGTTATCACAGTAGAAGTATACTAAACATTACCGTGTAAATGAGATATAATTTAAGACGGTGCGAAGTATGCGGACGTAAAAGTACCACTCCCGGGAATTGATTTGGCGCGAAAACAGAAATGTGTGTTTCTGTACATCGTATAATGTCCGTTTTGGGTGCCGCGACTATGCGAAAGCATGTTAATTTTTATTTGTAGTACGACGCAATAGTCTGCAAGAGAAGCTGCTGGAGTTTGAGGTCTTCAGCATTACATCTAGTCTGTTAATTTGGGCTTCTTCCGCGCTCGTGTTAGGATTTTCATAAAGCGTTCTTTGGTTTGCGTTGCGTATGTCGGCCTACATCATCGACACGGCCTGTTTCCGGCTATTAGGAGCAATTCATATATTGGGCACTGCGTTTCGACTTTTTTATTAGACCACAGTAAAAAAATTCACTCACAGAAGTCCCTTTCTTTCATGGCTACAAACACGAAGAATTCTGTCGTAAGTAAAACGAATGCGCAAGCCAAAATGACGATGGGGCGAAGTCATAAGCATGGCCCTGTGGCCCAATGGATAAGGCATCTGACTACGAATCAGGGGATTCCAGGTTCGACTCCTGGCAGGGTCGCACTGTCGCATTTCGGCTGCATGGTCTACTGTGTAACGCGCGCGCACGTTCTGGCGTAATGCGTTGATAAACGGAATGTACGCAGACATATTGGAAAGTAATATCACGCACTTAGTATCGTCGCCTTTGTTAGCATTCATGTAAGTTACCATCCACTCGCTACAGTCGCTCTCCATCCTACGGCTAAATCAACAGCCGTGATTTTTACTATGTCGCCGTCCATCCGTACGCGGTGACAGTTGTAAGCTTTACAGTAACGTGACATGCTCCACAAGCAGTTACGGTGTGTGGACGATGCCTATCATGGCAACGCTTGTTCTTTATCGCTTCTCGGCCTAATGGCTAAGATCAAGTGTAGTATCTGTTCTTATCAGTTTAATATCTGGTAGGCCATTCTCTGAATGGTCAGTATATTAATCTGATTTTTGGCCTTGGGTCATGGAGGTGGATTCATTCACGCCGTGACCACGGGTTGCCTTGGTGTTGCACTATTACCGATGGCGGCCCACATAAGCAATAAAAGAATAATAGCAGTCCTCTTTCCGACGGCACTCTGCATAGTCTACGGCGGGAACAAAACGCGTACACTGGGGGAGAATACAGCCTATGCCCCGCGACACGGCAGTTTATAACACACTCAAGCCACAAGCATTAACAAACTTTGAAGGGTACCCTCATGCTACGGTGCAGTTCCAACTCATACTTACCTGACGGGGAAGTAAAGACTGATCAATGAGGGTTTTCTTCCAGAGTGAGGCTCTTGCATTGCACTACGCTTGGGCTGACCTCTGCGATTACTGCAAACGTCAGTAACTCGACCGTACAATTTCTGGTAGTGGGGGCCTGCGTCCGCGCTCGCCCCCTCCTTAAGTCAAAATGAATGAGCTTAGAAAAGTTGCGCGGCCAAATGTCGGTGGTGACTTAAACGCTAAGGTAAAACCTCGCTTGGCTGTTACGAAACGTGATTGCGATATAAGTCCTCGGAAGGCGGCGGAATTTTATTTTATTTGCCATTCCGTCAGGGTTATTGGATGATCGGCAATAGATCGAGTTTGTATGCATTTGAAAGCTCTTTTTTCTCGTACTATCACCTGAAAATGTCGTAGGAAAATGTCATAGGAAACACTTTCAACAACCGCCACGTTCCTTAATTGTTATAACAAGAAATATATCACAGCAAATGAAAATGAAAAGCCTACGACACCGGGAGTTCCCAGGCGGTCCCCCATCCAAGTACTATCCCGGCCCGACGATGCTTAACTTCCGTGATCAGACGAGAACGGGTGTGTTCATCGTGGTATGGCCGTAGACATTAGTAGGTGCAAATACGTGCAATTTATTTTGACGTTGTGATCAAATTTTTTTATTTAATTTCTTTGAGTTACTTAGGACAAGGCGTATGCATGGATTATCTATTAGACTTTAAGGTTATAGTTTTGTGAAAAAAACAATGTTTTTTTAAAGATGTGTGGCTATAAAAATAGCCGTTGTTTTCTGAGTGTAGCGGTTTACTTCTTCTGTCCTTTGTCGTTCTTCTTTGGGAGTAAGACAGCTTGAATGTTTGGCAAAACACCACCAGCTGCAATGGTTACACCGCTCAAAAGTTTGTTTAATTCTTCATCATTACGAACAGCCAATTGTAAATGTCTTGGAATAATCCTAGCTTTTTTGTTGTCTCTTGCTGCGTTACCAGCCAACTCCAATATCTCAGCAGATAAATATTCCAAGACGGCTGCTAAGTAAACTGGTGCTCCAGATCCAATTCGGTTAGCATAGTGCCCTCTACGAAGGAATCTATGCACTCTACCGACTGGAAATTGAAGTCCAGCTCTTGAGGATCTTGTCTTGGCTTTAGCCTTAGCTTTTCCACCTTTTCCACGTCCAGACATAACTGCGATTTGATTTGTAAGTTAATACAAAAACGTACGAATATTTAACGTAAGTGTTAACGAAATAAACTTTACTCGTTTTTTCATCATAAAAATAGGATCGAAATCATGTTTTTTTAACCAATCATAATTAAGTATTAAACAAAAGATTTTTTTTTTAACCAATTAAATTGCGTATCGGCGTTTTCGGATCGAATTCGATCCGATTTTTTTACTTATAAACAAAAAGTTTTGACTTGCAGTTTAATGCTTATTTACAAGTTAAGTAGCAAAAATTTTTAACCATGTCTGACGCAGCAGCTAAAGGAGGAAAACAGGCACCTAAAGTAGCCAAGAAAGGTGAAAAAAGAGCCGGCAAAAAAGGAGGAAAGATTGGTGGAACTGGTGAAAAGAAACGCAAGAGAAAGAGAAAGGAAAGTTATGCTATTTACATCTACAATGTTTTGAAACAAGTTCACCCAGATGTCGGAGTTTCAAGCAAAGCTATGAGCATCATGAACTCATTTGTCAACGACATCTTTGAGCGCATTGCTTCCGAAGCTTCGCGTTTGGCTCTTCAAAACAAAAAGTCGACCATCTCTTCTCGTGAAATTCAAACCGCAGTACGTCTTCTCTTGCCTGGAGAACTTGCAAAACACGCAGTCAGTGAAGGAACAAAAGCCGTCACAAAATACACAAGCAGCAAGTAAACCAACGTCTACCAAACACAAACGGTCTTTTTTAAGACCACACATCTTTAAAAAAAACATTTACTTGGCGTCACTACAAGTTAACCGAAGTTAATAAAACTTCTAAATAATGTGCTTAAGAACACTAGCCTACATTTAAAATACTTCCCCATGTGTGTGTGGATTAGCTTCACTTTTCATACGTATTATTAGCTGTACTTGCAGAAAAGACAAGTACATTGATCCATGTTATTGCTTACATTTAACTTAACCCAGCTTTTCACGGAAACACTCCCAGGCAAATTAACCCTACAAAGTATTTCTAAATTTTTTTTGTGTCATATATGACATAGTATCGTATAGCAATAAATGTAACTGTGACAAGACTTTACACATTGTGTAATTTGGAAGCGTGCACAAAGTAATGTTTTAAAAGATTTGTGGCTATAAAAATAGCCGTTTTTGTTGAGCAATGACAACGCTTAACCTCCGAATCCGTAAAGAGTTCTTCCTTGACGTTTTAAGGCATAAACAACATCCATAGCGGTAACGGTCTTGCGTTTAGCGTGCTCTGTGTAGGTTACAGCATCACGAATAACATTCTCTAAGAAAACCTTCAGTACACCTCTGGTTTCCTCATAGATAAGGCCAGAGATACGTTTGACACCACCTCGTCGAGCAAGACGCCGAATAGCAGGTTTTGTGATTCCCTGAATGTTATCACGAAGAATTTTTCGGTGACGTTTAGCACCTCCTTTTCCCAATCCTTTACCTCCTTTTCCGCGTCCAGACATATTGATATAGTTGCGTACAGAACGAGTACAAAAACAACGTTTGAGTTAACAGAATTCAGACAGCTTTAAAAAGAGGCCATAAAATTACCTACTGCTCGTGGAAACACCCTAATTAACCAATAGAGTTGCGTCATTACAAAATGTTCCGAACATTTTGTACATTTTTTTAAGTAAAACTGTAGTTTTTTTAAAAATTCGTGGTCTTAATGTTTCAGTAAGGCAATAAATTTGGCATCGTTGGAATTCGCCAAACCTTCTGCTACTTACTAAAAAAAAAAAAAGTCAAAAGCTTTTGTGTATCAGAAGATACAGCCGTTTTCCCGTAGCCAAAAAACACAGATTTTATAAAAATGTTAAAGTAATGAGCGTAATGTCATTATGCAGCCAATCAGAAATTACTTTCTTAGCACCAATCAAATGGTTTGTTTTGAACCTTAGCTGTCAATCAATATGAGAAATAAAACTTTGGCGCGATAGTGCATTTTAGACCGTCTTGTGTATCCGTACTACATCGACTTCTTAAAATATGGCTCGTACAAAGCAAACTGCACGTAAATCTACTGGAGGAAAGGCTCCACGAAAACAACTCGCCACTAAAGCTGCGAGGAAAAGCGCACCAGCTACTGGAGGAGTGAAAAAACCACATCGTTACAGACCTGGTACAGTTGCTCTCAGAGAAATCAGAAGATACCAGAAGTCAACCGAGCTCTTGATCCGCAAGTTGCCTTTCCAGCGTCTTGTGCGAGAAATTGCTCAGGACTTCAAAACAGATCTGCGATTCCAGAGCACAGCCGTTATGGCTCTGCAAGAGGCTTCTGAAGCGTACCTTGTTGGCTTGTTCGAGGATACTAACTTGTGTGCCATTCACGCAAAACGAGTTACAATCATGCCTAAAGACATCCAGTTGGCAAGAAGAATTCGTGGGGAACGTGCCTAAGCATCTTACCAAACAAAAAACGGCTATTTTTATAGCCACACATCCATAAAAAATATTACGGCTAGCTTTTTATATCAAACTTTGTCCTGCTTTCTGTTTAAATTTTATGCTACATAAAAATTTTATGCTACATAAAGTTTGACAATGTTAAAAATATGAAGGGCAAGAAAAGTAAAAGCAAGAAAATAAGAAATTTAAAAACGAAAATACTTAAACTTAGGGAATCTAATCTTAAATTTACTCTTTTTTAACTGTTTAAGTGACTTAAACAAGTTTAACTTTGTACCAAGATAATGTTTTTTTGTAAATGTGTGGCTATAAAAATAGCCGTTTGTTAATGTAATAGCCAGATACACACAAATTATTTTTTTGCGGTCTTCTTTGCTGCCTTTTTGGGAGTCTTTTTGACCTTCTTTGCTGCAGGTTTTTTAGCAACAGGCTTCTTTGTGGGTTTCTTAGCTGCTGGTTTCTTAGCCGAGGCTTTCTTTGTGGCAGGCTTCTTTGCTGCTTTCTTTGGCGTGCTCTTCTTTGCTGGCTTCTTTTTTGGTGTACTTTTCTTTGCAGTAGGCTTCTTTGCCGTTGGCTTTTTTGCTGCGGCCTTTTTCTTAGGTTTTTCTTTTTTTACCTGACCTAGCTTGAATGATCCAGAAGCACCAGTGCCTTTAGTTTGAATCAAATCGCCTGATGTTACTCCTCGTTTAAGAGCCATTTTCAGATGATGATCTGAGTTTTCAGCAACTTTGTAATTTGCATGAATATATTTTGTAATAGCTTGGCGAGATGAACCACCGCGTTCCTTTAGGGTAGCGATAGCAGCCTTGATCATGTCCACATATTTAGGGTGATCAGCTGTCTTCTTTGCAGCAGGTTTCTTCTTGGGTGCGATTTTCTTTGGAGAAGCTGCTTCACTCATTTTTAATGTTTTCTTACAACAATCCAACGATAAACGATGCTTGTTATCACAGTAGAAGTATACTAAACATTACCGTGTAAATGAGATATAATTTAAGACGGTGCGAAGTATGCGGACGTAAAAGTACCACTCCCGGGAATTGATTTGGCGCGAAAACAGAAATGTGTGTTTCTGTACATCGTATAATGTCCGTTTTGGGTGCCGCGACTATGCGAAAGCATGTTAATTTTTATTTGTAGTACGACGCAATAGTCTGCAAGAGAAGCTGCTGGAGTTTGAGGTCTTCAGCATTACATCTAGTCTGTTAATTTGGGCTTCTTCCGCGCTCGTGTTAGGATTTTCATAAAGCGTTCTTTGGTTTGCGTTGCGTATGTCGGCCTACATCATCGACACGGCCTGTTTCCGGCTATTAGGAGCAATTCATATATTGGGCACTGCGTTTCGACTTTTTTATTAGACCACAGTAAAAAAATTCACTCACAGAAGTCCCTTTCTTTCATGGCTACAAACACGAAGAATTCTGTCGTAAGTAAAACGAATGCGCAAGCCAAAATGACGATGGGGCGAAGTCATAAGCATGGCCCTGTGGCCCAATGGATAAGGCATCTGACTACGAATCAGGGGATTCCAGGTTCGACTCCTGGCAGGGTCGCACTGTCGCATTTCGGCTGCATGGTCTACTGTGTAACGCGCGCGCACGTTCTGGCGTAATGCGTTGATAAACGGAATGTACGCAGACATATTGGAAAGTAATATCACGCACTTAGTATCGTCGCCTTTGTTAGCATTCATGTAAGTTACCATCCACTCGCTACAGTCGCTCTCCATCCTACGGCTAAATCAACAGCCGTGATTTTTACTATGTCGCCGTCCATCCGTACGCGGTGACAGTTGTAAGCTTTACAGTAACGTGACATGCTCCACAAGCAGTTACGGTGTGTGGACGATGCCTATCATGGCAACGCTTGTTCTTTATCGCTTCTCGGCCTAATGGCTAAGATCAAGTGTAGTATCTGTTCTTATCAGTTTAATATCTGGTAGGCCATTCTCTGAATGGTCAGTATATTAATCTGATTTTTGGCCTTGGGTCATGGAGGTGGATTCATTCACGCCGTGACCACGGGTTGCCTTGGTGTTGCACTATTACCGATGGCGGCCCACATAAGCAATAAAAGAATAATAGCAGTCCTCTTTCCGACGGCACTCTGCATAGTCTACGGCGGGAACAAAACGCGTACACTGGGGGAGAATACAGCCTATGCCCCGCGACACGGCAGTTTATAACACACTCAAGCCACAAGCATTAACAAACTTTGAAGGGTACCCTCATGCTACGGTGCAGTTCCAACTCATACTTACCTGACGGGGAAGTAAAGACTGATCAATGAGGGTTTTCTTCCAGAGTGAGGCTCTTGCATTGCACTACGCTTGGGCTGACCTCTGCGATTACTGCAAACGTCAGTAACTCGACCGTACAATTTCTGGTAGTGGGGGCCTGCGTCCGCGCTCGCCCCCTCCTTAAGTCAAAATGAATGAGCTTAGAAAAGTTGCGCGGCCAAATGTCGGTGGTGACTTAAACGCTAAGGTAAAACCTCGCTTGGCTGTTACGAAACGTGATTGCGATATAAGTCCTCGGAAGGCGCGGCGGAATTTTATTTTATTTGCCATTCCGTCAGGGTTATTGGATGATCGGCAATAGATCGAGTTTGTATGCATTTGAAAGCTCTTTTTTCTCGTACTATCACCTGAAAATGTCGTAGGAAAATGTCATAGGAAACACTTTCAACAACCGCCACGTTCCTTAATTGTTATAACAAGAAATATATCACAGCAAATGAAAATGAAAAGCCTACGACACCGGGAGTTCCCAGGCGGTCCCCCATCCAAGTACTATCCCGGCCCGACGATGCTTAACTTCCGTGATCAGACGAGAACGGGTGTGTTCATCGTGGTATGGCCGTAGACATTAGTAGGTGCAAATACGTGCAATTTATTTTGACGTTGTGATCAAATTTTTTTATTTAATTTCTTTGAGTTACTTAGGACAAGGCGTATGCATGGATTATCTATTAGACTTTAAGGTTATAGTTTTGTGAAAAAAACAATGTTTTTTTAAAGATGTGTGGCCTATAAAAATAGCCGTTGTTTTCTGAGTGTAGCGGTTTACTTCTTCTGTCCTTTGTCGTTCTTCTTTGGGAGTAAGACAGCTTGAATGTTTGGCAAAACACCACCAGCTGCAATGGTTACACCGCTCAAAAGTTTGTTTAATTCTTCATCATTACGAACAGCCAATTGTAAATGTCTTGGAATAATCCTAGCTTTTTTGTTGTCTCTTGCTGCGTTACCAGCCAACTCCAATATCTCAGCAGATAAATATTCCAAGACGGCTGCTAAGTAAACTGGTGCTCCAGATCCAATTCGGTTAGCATAGTGCCCTCTACGAAGGAATCTATGCACTCTACCGACTGGAAATTGAAGTCCAGCTCTTGAGGATCTTGTCTTGGCTTTAGCCTTAGCTTTTCCACCTTTTCCACGTCCAGACATAACTGCGATTTGATTTGTAAGTTAATACAAAAACGTACGAATATTTAACGTAAGTGTTAACGAAATAAACTTTACTC
>NC_079883.1:8693286-8708656 GCF_029227915.1 Hydractinia symbiolongicarpus | reverse complement strand
TATGGCTCTGCAAGAGGCTTCTGAAGCGTACCTTGTTGGCTTGTTCGAGGATACTAACTTGTGTGCCATTCACGCAAAACGAGTTACAATCATGCCTAAAGACATCCAGTTGGCAAGAAGAATTCGTGGGGAACGTGCCTAAGCATCTTACCAAACAAAAAACGGCTATTTTTATAGCCACACATCCATAAAAAATATTACGGCTAGCTTTTTATATCAAACTTTGTCCTGCTTTCTGTTTAAATTTTATGCTACATAAAATTTTATGCTACATAAAGTTTGACAATGTTAAAAATATGAAGGGCAAGAAAAGTAAAAGCAAGAAAATAAGAAATTTAAAAACGAAAATACTTAAACTTAGGGAATCTAATCTTAAATTTACTCTTTTTTAACTGTTTAAGTGACTTAAACAAGTTTAACTTTGTACCAAGATAATGTTTTTTTGTAAATGTGTGGCTATAAAAATAGCCGTTTGTTAATGTAATAGCCAGATACACACAAATTATTTTTTTGCGGTCTTCTTTGCTGCCTTTTTGGGAGTCTTTTTGACCTTCTTTGCTGCAGGTTTTTTAGCAACAGGCTTCTTTGTGGGTTTCTTAGCTGCTGGTTTCTTAGCCGAGGCTTTCTTTGTGGCAGGCTTCTTTGCTGCTTTTCTTTGGCGTGCTCTTCTTTGCTGGCTTCTTTTTTGGTGTACTTTTCTTTGCAGTAGGCTTCTTTGCCGTTGGCTTTTTTGCTGCGGCCTTTTTCTTAGGTTTTTCTTTTTTTACCTGACCTAGCTTGAATGATCCAGAAGCACCAGTGCCTTTAGTTTGAATCAAATCGCCTGATGTTACTCCTCGTTTAAGAGCCATTTTCAGATGATGATCTGAGTTTTCAGCAACTTTGTAATTTGCATGAATATATTTTTGTAATAGCTTGGCGAGATGAACCACCGCGTTCCTTTAGGGTAGCGATAGCAGCCTTGATCATGTCCACATATTTAGGGTGATCAGCTGTCTTCTTTGCAGCAGGTTTCTTCTTGGGTGCGATTTTCTTTGGAGAAGCTGCTTCACTCATTTTTAATTGTTTTCTTACAACAATCCAACGATAAACGATGCTTGTTATCACAGTAGAAGTATACTAAACATTACCGTGTAAATGAGATATAATTTAAGACGGTGCGAAGTATGCGGACGTAAAAGTACCACTCCCGGGAATTGATTTGGCGCGAAAACAGAAATGTGTGTTTCTGTACATCGTATAATGTCCGTTTTGGGTGCCGCGACTATGCGAAAGCATGTTAATTTTTATTTGTAGTACGACGCAATAGTCTGCAAGAGAAGCTGCTGGAGTTTGAGGTCTTCAGCATTACATCTAGTCTGTTAATTTGGCTTCTTCCGCGCTCGTGTTAGGATTTTCATAAAGCGTTCTTTGGTTTTGCGTTGCGTATGTCGGCCTACATTCATCGACACGGCCTGTTTCCGGCTATTAGGAGCAATTCATATATTGGGCACTGCGTTTCGACTTTTTTATTAGACCACAGTAAAAAAATTCACTCACAGAAGTCCCTTTCTTTCATGGCTACAAACACGAAGAATTCTGTCGTAAGTAAAACGAATGCGCAAGCCAAAATGACGATGGGGCGAAAGTCATAAGCATGGCCCTGTGGCCCAATGGATAAGGCATCTGACTACGAATCAGGGGATTCCAGGTTCGACTCCTGGCAGGGTCGCACTGTCGCATTTCGGCTGCATGGTCTACTGTGTAACGCGCGCGCACGTTCTGGCGTAATGCGTTGATAAACGGAATGTACGCAGACATATTGGAAAGTAATATCACGCACTTAGTATCGTCGCTTTGTTAGCATTCATGTAAGTTACCATCCACTCGCTACAGTCGCTCTCCATCCTACGGCTAAATCAACAGCCGTGATTTTTACTATGTCGCCGTCCATCCGTACGCGGTGACAGTTGTAAGCTTTACAGTAACGTGACATGCTCCACAAGCAGTTACGGTGTGTGGACGATGCCTATCATGGCAACGCTTGTTCTTTATCGCTTCTCGGCCTAATGGCTAAGATCAAGTGTAGTATCTGTTCTTATCAGTTTAATATCTGGTAGGCCATTCTCTGAATGGTCAGTATATTAATCTGATTTTTGGCCTTGGGTCATGAGGTGGATTCATTCACGCCGTGACCACGGGTTGCCTTGGTGTTGCACTATTACCGATGCGGCCCACATAAGCAATAAAAGAATAATAGCAGTCCTCTTTCGACGGCACTCTGCATAGTCTACGGCGGGAACAAAACGCGTACACTGGGGGAGAATACAGCCTATGCCCCGCGACACGGCAGTTTATAACACACTCAAGCCACAAGCATTAACAAACTTTGAAGGGTACCCTCATGCTACGGTGCAGTTCCAACTCATACTTACCTGACGGGGAAGTAAAGACTGATCAATGAGGGTTTTCTTCCAGAGTGAGGCTCTTGCATTGCACTACGCTTGGGCTGACCTCTGCGATTACTGCAAACGTCAGTAACTCGACCGTACAATTTCTGGTAGTGGGGGCCTGCGTCCGCGCTCGCCCCCTCCTTAAGTCAAAATGAATGAGCTTAGAAAAGTTGCGCGGCCAAATGTCGGTGGTGACTTAAACGCTAAGGTAAAACCTCGCTTGGCTGTTACGAAACGTGATTGCGATATAAGTCCTCGGAAGGCGGCGGAATTTTATTTTATTTGCCATTCCGTCAGGGTTATTGGATGATCGGCAATAGATCGAGTTTGTATGCATTTGAAAGCTCTTTTTTCTCGTACTATCACCTGAAAATGTCGTAGGAAAATGTCATAGGAAACACTTTCAACAACCGCCACGTTCCTTAATTGTTATAACAAGAAATATATCACAGCAAATGAAAATGAAAAGCCTACGACACCGGGAGTTCCCAGGCGGTCCCCCATCCAAGTACTATCCCGGCCCGACGATGCTTAACTTCCGTGATCAGACGAGAACGGGTGTGTTCATCGTGGTATGGCCGTAGACATTAGTAGGTGCAAATACGTGCAATTTATTTTGACGTTGTGATCAAATTTTTTTATTTAATTTCTTTGAGTTACTTAGGACAAGGCGTATGCATGGATTATCTATTAGACTTTAAGGTTATAGTTTTGTGAAAAAAACAATGTTTTTTTAAAGATGTGTGGCTATAAAAATAGCCGTTGTTTTCTGAGTGTAGCGGTTTACTTCTTCTGTCCTTTGTCGTTCTTCTTTGGGAGTAAGACAGCTTGAATGTTTGGCAAAACACCACCAGCTGCAATGGTTACACCGCTCAAAAGTTTGTTTAATTCTTCATCATTACGAACAGCCAATTGTAAATGTCTTGGAATAATCCTAGCTTTTTTGTTGTCTCTTGCTGCGTTACCAGCCAACTCCAATATCTCAGCAGATAAATATTCCAAGACGGCTGCTAAGTAAACTGGTGCTCCAGATCCAATTCGGTTAGCATAGTGCCCTCTACGAAGGAATCTATGCACTCTACCGACTGGAAATTGAAGTCCAGCTCTTGAGGATCTTGTCTTGGCTTTAGCCTTAGCTTTTCCACCTTTTCCACGTCCAGACATAACTGCGATTTGATTTGTAAGTTAATACAAAAACGTACGAATATTTAACGTAAGTGTTAACGAAATAAACTTTACTCGTTTTTTCATCATAAAAATAGGATCGAAATCATGTTTTTTTAACCAATCATAATTAAGTATTAAACAAAAGATTTTTTTTTTAACCAATTAAATTGCGTATCGGCGTTTTCGGATCGAATTCGATCCGATTTTTTTACTTATAAACAAAAAGTTTTGACTTGCAGTTTAATGCTTATTTACAAGTTAAGTAGCAAAAATTTTTAACCATGTCTGACGCAGCAGCTAAAGGAGGAAAACAGGCACCTAAAGTAGCCAAGAAAGGTGAAAAAAGAGCCGGCAAAAAAGGAGGAAAGATTGGTGGAACTGGTGAAAAGAAACGCAAGAGAAAGAGAAAGGAAAGTTATGCTATTTACATCTACAATGTTTTGAAACAAGTTCACCCAGATGTCGGAGTTTCAAGCAAAGCTATGAGCATCATGAACTCATTTGTCAACGACATCTTTGAGCGCATTGCTTCCGAAGCTTCGCGTTTGGCTCTTCAAAACAAAAAGTCGACCATCTCTTCTCGTGAAATTCAAACCGCAGTACGTCTTCTCTTGCCTGGAGAACTTGCAAAACACGCAGTCAGTGAAGGAACAAAAGCCGTCACAAAATACACAAGCAGCAAGTAAACCAACGTCTACCAAACACAAACGGTCTTTTTTAAGACCACACATCTTTAAAAAAACATTTACTTGGCGTCACTACAAGTTAACCGAAGTTAATAAAACTTCTAAATAATGTGCTTAAGAACACTAGCCTACATTTAAAATACTTCCCCATGTGTGTGTGGATTAGCTTCACTTTTCATACGTATTATTAGCTGTACTTGCAGAAAAGACAAGTACATTGATCCATGTTATTGCTTACATTTAACTTAACCCAGCTTTTCACGGAAACACTCCCAGGCAAATTAACCCTACAAAGTATTTCTAAATTTTTTTTGTGTCATATATGACATAGTATCGTATAGCAATAAATGTAACTGTGACAAGACTTTACACATTGTGTAATTTGGAAGCGTGCACAAAGTAATGTTTTAAAAGATTTGTGGCTATAAAAATAGCCGTTTTTGTTGAGCAATGACAACGCTTAACCTCCGAATCCGTAAAGAGTTCTTCCTTGACGTTTTAAGGCATAAACAACATCCATAGCGGTAACGGTCTTGCGTTTAGCGTGCTCTGTGTAGGTTACAGCATCACGAATAACATTCTCTAAGAAAACCTTCAGTACACCTCTGGTTTCCTCATAGATAAGGCCAGAGATACGTTTGACACCACCTCGTCGAGCAAGACGCCGAATAGCAGGTTTTGTGATTCCCTGAATGTTATCACGAAGAATTTTTCGGTGACGTTTAGCACCTCCTTTTCCCAATCCTTTACCTCCTTTTCCGCGTCCAGACATATTGATATAGTTGCGTACAGAACGAGTACAAAAACAACGTTTGAGTTAACAGAATTCAGACAGCTTTAAAAAGAGGCCATAAAATTACCTACTGCTCGTGGAAACACCCTAATTAACCAATAGAGTTGCGTCATTACAAAATGTTCCGAACATTTTGTACATTTTTTTAAGTAAAACTGTAGTTTTTTTAAAAATTCGTGGTCTTAATGTTTCAGTAAGGCAATAAATTTGGCATCGTTGGAATTCGCCAAACCTTCTGCTACTTACTAAAAAAAAAAAAAGTCAAAAGCTTTTGTGTATCAGAAGATACAGCCGTTTTCCCGTAGCCAAAAAACACAGATTTTATAAAAATGTTAAAGTAATGAGCGTAATGTCATTATGCAGCCAATCAGAAATTACTTTCTTAGCACCAATCAAATGGTTTGTTTTGAACCTTAGCTGTCAATCAATATGAGAAATAAAACTTTGGCGCGATAGTGCATTTTAGACCGTCTTGTGTATCCGTACTACATCGACTTCTTAAAATATGGCTCGTACAAAGCAAACTGCACGTAAATCTACTGGAGGAAAGGCTCCACGAAAACAACTCGCCACTAAAGCTGCGAGGAAAAGCGCACCAGCTACTGGAGGAGTGAAAAAACCACATCGTTACAGACCTGGTACAGTTGCTCTCAGAGAAATCAGAAGATACCAGAAGTCAACCGAGCTCTTGATCCGCAAGTTGCCTTTCCAGCGTCTTGTGCGAGAAATTGCTCAGGACTTCAAAACAGATCTGCGATTCCAGAGCACAGCCGTTATGGCTCTGCAAGAGGCTTCTGAAGCGTACCTTGTTGGCTTGTTCGAGGATACTAACTTGTGTGCCATTCACGCAAAACGAGTTACAATCATGCCTAAAGACATCCAGTTGGCAAGAAGAATTCGTGGGGAACGTGCCTAAGCATCTTACCAAACAAAAAACGGCTATTTTTATAGCCACACATCCATAAAAAAATATTACGGCTAGCTTTTTATATCAAACTTTGTCCTGCTTTCTGTTTAAATTTTATGCTACATAAAAATTTTATGCTACATAAAGTTTGACAATGTTAAAAATATGAAGGGCAAGAAAAGTAAAAGCAAGAAAATAAGAAATTTAAAAACGAAAATACTTAAACTTAGGGAATCTAATCTTAAATTTACTCTTTTTTAACTGTTTAAGTGACTTAAACAAGTTTAACTTTGTACCAAGATAATGTTTTTTTGTAAATGTGTGGCTATAAAAATAGCCGTTTGTTAATGTAATAGCCAGATACACACAAATTATTTTTTTGCGGTCTTCTTTGCTGCCTTTTTGGGAGTCTTTTTGACCTTCTTTGCTGCAGGTTTTTTAGCAACAGGCTTCTTTGTGGGTTTCTTAGCTGCTGGTTTCTTAGCCGAGGCTTTCTTTGTGGCAGGCTTCTTTGCTGCTTTCTTTGGCGTGCTCTTCTTTGCTGGCTTCTTTTTTGGTGTACTTTTCTTTGCAGTAGGCTTCTTTGCCGTTGGCTTTTTTGCTGCGGCCTTTTTCTTAGGTTTTTCTTTTTTTACCTGACCTAGCTTGAATGATCCAGAAGCACCAGTGCCTTTAGTTTGAATCAAATCGCCTGATGTTACTCCTCGTTTAAGAGCCATTTTCAGATGATGATCTGAGTTTTCAGCAACTTTGTAATTTGCATGAATATATTTTGTAATAGCTTGGCGAGATGAACCACCGCGTTCCTTTAGGGTAGCGATAGCAGCCTTGATCATGTCCACATATTTAGGGTGATCAGCTGTCTTCTTTGCAGCAGGTTTCTTCTTGGGTGCGATTTTCTTTGGAGAAGCTGCTTCACTCATTTTTAATGTTTTCTTACAACAATCCAACGATAAACGATGCTTGTTATCACAGTAGAAGTATACTAAACATTACCGTGTAAATGAGATATAATTTAAGACGGTGCGAAGTATGCGGACGTAAAAGTACCACTCCCGGGAATTGATTTGGCGCGAAAACAGAAATGTGTGTTTCTGTACATCGTATAATGTCCGTTTTGGGTGCCGCGACTATGCGAAAGCATGTTAATTTTTATTTGTAGTACGACGCAATAGTCTGCAAGAGAAGCTGCTGGAGTTTGAGGTCTTCAGCATTACATCTAGTCTGTTAATTTGGGCTTCTTCCGCGCTCGTGTTAGGATTTTCATAAAGCGTTCTTTGGTTTGCGTTGCGTATGTCGGCCTACATCATCGACACGGCCTGTTTCCGGCTATTAGGAGCAATTCATATATTGGGCACTGCGTTTCGACTTTTTTATTAGACCACAGTAAAAAAATTCACTCACAGAAGTCCCTTTCTTTCATGGCTACAAACACGAAGAATTCTGTCGTAAGTAAAACGAATGCGCAAGCCAAAATGACGATGGGGCGAAGTCATAAGCATGGCCCTGTGGCCCAATGGATAAGGCATCTGACTACGAATCAGGGGATTCCAGGTTCGACTCCTGGCAGGGTCGCACTGTCGCATTTCGGCTGCATGGTCTACTGTGTAACGCGCGCGCACGTTCTGGCGTAATGCGTTGATAAACGGAATGTACGCAGACATATTGGAAAGTAATATCACGCACTTAGTATCGTCGCCTTTGTTAGCATTCATGTAAGTTACCATCCACTCGCTACAGTCGCTCTCCATCCTACGGCTAAATCAACAGCCGTGATTTTTACTATGTCGCCGTCCATCCGTACGCGGTGACAGTTGTAAGCTTTACAGTAACGTGACATGCTCCACAAGCAGTTACGGTGTGTGGACGATGCCTATCATGGCAACGCTTGTTCTTTATCGCTTCTCGGCCTAATGGCTAAGATCAAGTGTAGTATCTGTTCTTATCAGTTTAATATCTGGTAGGCCATTCTCTGAATGGTCAGTATATTAATCTGATTTTTGGCCTTGGGTCATGGAGGTGGATTCATTCACGCCGTGACCACGGGTTGCCTTGGTGTTGCACTATTACCGATGGCGGCCCACATAAGCAATAAAAGAATAATAGCAGTCCTCTTTCCGACGGCACTCTGCATAGTCTACGGCGGGAACAAAACGCGTACACTGGGGGAGAATACAGCCTATGCCCCGCGACACGGCAGTTTATAACACACTCAAGCCACAAGCATTAACAAACTTTGAAGGGTACCCTCATGCTACGGTGCAGTTCCAACTCATACTTACCTGACGGGGAAGTAAAGACTGATCAATGAGGGTTTTCTTCCAGAGTGAGGCTCTTGCATTGCACTACGCTTGGGCTGACCTCTGCGATTACTGCAAACGTCAGTAACTCGACCGTACAATTTCTGGTAGTGGGGGCCTGCGTCCGCGCTCGCCCCCTCCTTAAGTCAAAATGAATGAGCTTAGAAAAGTTGCGCGGCCAAATGTCGGTGGTGACTTAAACGCTAAGGTAAAACCTCGCTTGGCTGTTACGAAACGTGATTGCGATATAAGTCCTCGGAAGGCGGCGGAATTTTATTTTATTTGCCATTCCGTCAGGGTTATTGGATGATCGGCAATAGATCGAGTTTGTATGCATTTGAAAGCTCTTTTTTCTCGTACTATCACCTGAAAATGTCGTAGGAAAATGTCATAGGAAACACTTTCAACAACCGCCACGTTCCTTAATTGTTATAACAAGAAATATATCACAGCAAATGAAAATGAAAAGCCTACGACACCGGGAGTTCCCAGGCGGTCCCCCATCCAAGTACTATCCCGGCCCGACGATGCTTAACTTCCGTGATCAGACGAGAACGGGTGTGTTCATCGTGGTATGGCCGTAGACATTAGTAGGTGCAAATACGTGCAATTTATTTTGACGTTGTGATCAAATTTTTTTATTTAATTTCTTTGAGTTACTTAGGACAAGGCGTATGCATGGATTATCTATTAGACTTTAAGGTTATAGTTTTGTGAAAAAAACAATGTTTTTTTAAAGATGTGTGGCTATAAAAATAGCCGTTGTTTTCTGAGTGTAGCGGTTTACTTCTTCTGTCCTTTGTCGTTCTTCTTTGGGAGTAAGACAGCTTGAATGTTTGGCAAAACACCACCAGCTGCAATGGTTACACCGCTCAAAAGTTTGTTTAATTCTTCATCATTACGAACAGCCAATTGTAAATGTCTTGGAATAATCCTAGCTTTTTTGTTGTCTCTTGCTGCGTTACCAGCCAACTCCAATATCTCAGCAGATAAATATTCCAAGACGGCTGCTAAGTAAACTGGTGCTCCAGATCCAATTCGGTTAGCATAGTGCCCTCTACGAAGGAATCTATGCACTCTACCGACTGGAAATTGAAGTCCAGCTCTTGAGGATCTTGTCTTGGCTTTAGCCTTAGCTTTTCCACCTTTTCCACGTCCAGACATAACTGCGATTTGATTTGTAAGTTAATACAAAAACGTACGAATATTTAACGTAAGTGTTAACGAAATAAACTTTACTCGTTTTTTCATCATAATAAAATAGGATCGAAATCATGTTTTTTTAACCAATCATAATTAAGTATTAAACAAAAGATTTTTTTTTTAACCAATTAAATTGCGTATCGGCGTTTTCGGATCGAATTCGATCCGATTTTTTTACTTATAAACAAAAAGTTTTGACTTGCAGTTTAATGCTTATTTACAAGTTAAGTAGCAAAAATTTTTAACCATGTCTGACGCAGCAGCTAAAGGAGGAAAACAGGCACCTAAAGTAGCCAAGAAAGGTGAAAAAAGAGCCGGCAAAAAAGGAGGAAAGATTGGTGGAACTGGTGAAAAGAAACGCAAGAGAAAGAGAAAGGAAAGTTATGCTATTTACATCTACAATGTTTTGAAACAAGTTCACCCAGATGTCGGAGTTTCAAGCAAAGCTATGAGCATCATGAACTCATTTGTCAACGACATCTTTGAGCGCATTGCTTCCGAAGCTTCGCGTTTGGCTCTTCAAAACAAAAAGTCGACCATCTCTTCTCGTGAAATTCAAACCGCAGTACGTCTTCTCTTGCCTGGAGAACTTGCAAAACACGCAGTCAGTGAAGGAACAAAAGCCGTCACAAAATACACAAGCAGCAAGTAAACCAACGTCTACCAAACACAAACGGTCTTTTTTAAGACCACACATCTTTAAAAAAACATTTACTTGGCGTCACTACAAGTTAACCGAAGTTAATAAAACTTCTAAATAATGTGCTTAAGAACACTAGCCTACATTTAAAATACTTCCCCATGTGTGTGTGGATTAGCTTCACTTTTCATACGTATTATTAGCTGTACTTGCAGAAAAGACAAGTACATTGATCCATGTTATTGCTTACATTTAACTTAACCCAGCTTTTCACGGAAACACTCCCAGGCAAATTAACCCTACAAAGTATTTCTAAATTTTTTTTGTGTCATATATGACATAGTATCGTATAGCAATAAATGTAACTGTGACAAGACTTTACACATTGTGTAATTTGGAAGCGTGCACAAAGTAATGTTTTAAAAGATTTGTGGCTATAAAAATAGCCGTTTTTGTTGAGCAATGACAACGCTTAACCTCCGAATCCGTAAAGAGTTCTTCCTTGACGTTTTAAGGCATAAACAACATCCATAGCGGTAACGGTCTTGCGTTTAGCGTGCTCTGTGTAGGTTACAGCATCACGAATAACATTCTCTAAGAAAACCTTCAGTACACCTCTGGTTTCCTCATAGATAAGGCCAGAGATACGTTTGACACCACCTCGTCGAGCAAGACGCCGAATAGCAGGTTTTGTGATTCCCTGAATGTTATCACGAAGAATTTTTCGGTGACGTTTAGCACCTCCTTTTCCCAATCCTTTACCTCCTTTTCCGCGTCCAGACATATTGATATAGTTGCGTACAGAACGAGTACAAAAACAACGTTTGAGTTAACAGAATTCAGACAGCTTTAAAAAGAGGCCATAAAATTACCTACTGCTCGTGGAAACACCCTAATTAACCAATAGAGTTGCGTCATTACAAAATGTTCCGAACATTTTGTACATTTTTTTAAGTAAAACTGTAGTTTTTTTAAAAATTCGTGGTCTTAATGTTTCAGTAAGGCAATAAATTTGGCATCGTTGGAATTCGCCAAACCTTCTGCTACTTACTAAAAAAAAAAAAAGTCAAAAGCTTTTGTGTATCAGAAGATACAGCCGTTTTCCCGTAGCCAAAAAACACAGATTTTATAAAAATGTTAAAGTAATGAGCGTAATGTCATTATGCAGCCAATCAGAAATTACTTTCTTAGCACCAATCAAATGGTTTGTTTTGAACCTTAGCTGTCAATCAATATGAGAAATAAAACTTTGGCGCGATAGTGCATTTTAGACCGTCTTGTGTATCCGTACTACATCGACTTCTTAAAATATGGCTCGTACAAAGCAAACTGCACGTAAATCTACTGGAGGAAAGGCTCCACGAAAACAACTCGCCACTAAAGCTGCGAGGAAAAGCGCACCAGCTACTGGAGGAGTGAAAAAACCACATCGTTACAGACCTGGTACAGTTGCTCTCAGAGAAATCAGAAGATACCAGAAGTCAACCGAGCTCTTGATCCGCAAGTTGCCTTTCCAGCGTCTTGTGCGAGAAATTGCTCAGGACTTCAAAACAGATCTGCGATTCCAGAGCACAGCCGTTATGGCTCTGCAAGAGGCTTCTGAAGCGTACCTTGTTGGCTTGTTCGAGGATACTAACTTGTGTGCCATTCACGCAAAACGAGTTACAATCATGCCTAAAGACATCCAGTTGGCAAGAAGAATTCGTGGGGAACGTGCCTAAGCATCTTACCAAACAAAAAACGGCTATTTTTATAGCCACACATCCATAAAAAATATTACGGCTAGCTTTTTATATCAAACTTTGTCCTGCTTTCTGTTTAAATTTTATGCTACATAAAAATTTTATGCTACATAAAGTTTGACAATGTTAAAAATATGAAGGGCAAGAAAAGTAAAAGCAAGAAAATAAGAAATTTAAAAACGAAAATACTTAAACTTAGGGAATCTAATCTTAAATTTACTCTTTTTTAACTGTTTAAGTGACTTAAACAAGTTTAACTTTGTACCAAGATAATGTTTTTTTGTAAATGTGTGGCTATAAAAATAGCCGTTTGTTAATGTAATAGCCAGATACACACAAATTATTTTTTTGCGGTCTTCTTTGCTGCCTTTTTGGGAGTCTTTTTGACCTTCTTTGCTGCAGGTTTTTTAGCAACAGGCTTCTTTGTGGGTTTCTTAGCTGCTGGTTTCTTAGCCGAGGCTTTCTTTGTGGCAGGCTTCTTTGCTGCTTTCTTTGGCGTGCTCTTCTTTGCTGGCTTCTTTTTTGGTGTACTTTTCTTTGCAGTAGGCTTCTTTGCCGTTGGCTTTTTTGCTGCGGCCTTTTTCTTAGGTTTTTCTTTTTTTACCTGACCTAGCTTGAATGATCCAGAAGCACCAGTGCCTTTAGTTTGAATCAAATCGCCTGATGTTACTCCTCGTTTAAGAGCCATTTTCAGATGATGATCTGAGTTTTCAGCAACTTTGTAATTTGCATGAATATATTTTGTAATAGCTTGGCGAGATGAACCACCGCGTTCCTTTAGGGTAGCGATAGCAGCCTTGATCATGTCCACATATTTAGGGTGATCAGCTGTCTTCTTTGCAGCAGGTTTCTTCTTGGGTGCGATTTTCTTTGGAGAAGCTGCTTCACTCATTTTTAATGTTTTCTTACAACAATCCAACGATAAACGATGCTTGTTATCACAGTAGAAGTATACTAAACATTACCGTGTAAATGAGATATAATTTAAGACGGTGCGAAGTATGCGGACGTAAAAGTACCACTCCCGGGAATTGATTTGGCGCGAAAACAGAAATGTGTGTTTCTGTACATCGTATAATGTCCGTTTTGGGTGCCGCGACTATGCGAAAGCATGTTAATTTTTATTTGTAGTACGACGCAATAGTCTGCAAGAGAAGCTGCTGGAGTTTGAGGTCTTCAGCATTACATCTAGTCTGTTAATTTGGGCTTCTTCCGCGCTCGTGTTAGGATTTTCATAAAGCGTTCTTTGGTTTGCGTTGCGTATGTCGGCCTACATCATCGACACGGCCTGTTTCCGGCTATTAGGAGCAATTCATATATTGGGCACTGCGTTTCGACTTTTTTATTAGACCACAGTAAAAAAATTCACTCACAGAAGTCCCTTTCTTTCATGGCTACAAACACGAAGAATTCTGTCGTAAGTAAAACGAATGCGCAAGCCAAAATGACGATGGGGCGAAGTCATAAGCATGGCCCTGTGGCCCAATGGATAAGGCATCTGACTACGAATCAGGGGATTCCAGGTTCGACTCCTGGCAGGGTCGCACTGTCGCATTTCGGCTGCATGGTCTACTGTGTAACGCGCGCGCACGTTCTGGCGTA
The DNA here is from genome assembly GCF_029227915.1 of Hydractinia symbiolongicarpus. Taxonomy (NCBI): domain Eukaryota; kingdom Metazoa; phylum Cnidaria; class Hydrozoa; order Anthoathecata; family Hydractiniidae; genus Hydractinia; species Hydractinia symbiolongicarpus. The sequence continues at coordinate 8,695,184 of NC_079883.1, read as the reverse complement.
ATGCGTTGATAAACGGAATGTACGCAGACATATTGGAAAGTAATATCACGCACTTAGTATCGTCGCCTTTGTTAGCATTCATGTAAGTTACCATCCACTCGCTACAGTCGCTCTCCATCCTACGGCTAAATCAACAGCCGTGATTTTTACTATGTCGCCGTCCATCCGTACGCGGTGACAGTTGTAAGCTTTACAGTAACGTGACATGCTCCACAAGCAGTTACGGTGTGTGGACGATGCCTATCATGGCAACGCTTGTTCTTTATCGCTTCTCGGCCTAATGGCTAAGATCAAGTGTAGTATCTGTTCTTATCAGTTTAATATCTGGTAGGCCATTCTCTGAATGGTCAGTATATTAATCTGATTTTTGGCCTTGGGTCATGGAGGTGGATTCATTCACGCCGTGACCACGGGTTGCCTTGGTGTTGCACTATTACCGATGGCGGCCCACATAAGCAATAAAAGAATAATAGCAGTCCTCTTTCCGACGGCACTCTGCATAGTCTACGGCGGGAACAAAACGCGTACACTGGGGGAGAATACAGCCTATGCCCCGCGACACGGCAGTTTATAACACACTCAAGCCACAAGCATTAACAAACTTTGAAGGGTACCCTCATGCTACGGTGCAGTTCCAACTCATACTTACCTGACGGGGAAGTAAAGACTGATCAATGAGGGTTTTCTTCCAGAGTGAGGCTCTTGCATTGCACTACGCTTGGGCTGACCTCTGCGATTACTGCAAACGTCAGTAACTCGACCGTACAATTTCTGGTAGTGGGGGCCTGCGTCCGCGCTCGCCCCCTCCTTAAGTCAAAATGAATGAGCTTAGAAAAGTTGCGCGGCCAAATGTCGGTGGTGACTTAAACGCTAAGGTAAAACCTCGCTTGGCTGTTACGAAACGTGATTGCGATATAAGTCCTCGGAAGGCGGCGGAATTTTATTTTATTTGCCATTCCGTCAGGGTTATTGGATGATCGGCAATAGATCGAGTTTGTATGCATTTGAAAGCTCTTTTTTCTCGTACTATCACCTGAAAATGTCGTAGGAAAATGTCATAGGAAACACTTTCAACAACCGCCACGTTCCTTAATTGTTATAACAAGAAATATATCACAGCAAATGAAAATGAAAAGCCTACGACACCGGGAGTTCCCAGGCGGTCCCCCATCCAAGTACTATCCCGGCCCGACGATGCTTAACTTCCGTGATCAGACGAGAACGGGTGTGTTCATCGTGGTATGGCCGTAGACATTAGTAGGTGCAAATACGTGCAATTTATTTTGACGTTGTGATCAAATTTTTTTATTTAATTTCTTTGAGTTACTTAGGACAAGGCGTATGCAAGGATTATCTATTAGACTTTAAGGTTATAGTTTTGTGAAAAAAACAATGTTTTTTTAAAGATGTGTGGCTATAAAAATAGCCGTTGTTTTCTGAGTGTAGCGGTTTACTTCTTCTGTCCTTTGTCGTTCTTCTTTGGGAGTAAGACAGCTTGAATGTTTGGCAAAACACCACCAGCTGCAATGGTTACACCGCTCAAAAGTTTGTTTAATTCTTCATCATTACGAACAGCCAATTGTAAATGTCTTGGAATAATCCTAGCTTTTTTGTTGTCTCTTGCTGCGTTACCAGCCAACTCCAATATCTCAGCAGATAAATATTCCAAGACGGCTGCTAAGTAAACTGGTGCTCCAGATCCAATTCGGTTAGCATAGTGCCCTCTACGAAGGAATCTATGCACTCTACCGACTGGAAATTGAAGTCCAGCTCTTGAGGATCTTGTCTTGGCTTTAGCCTTAGCTTTTCCACCTTTTCCACGTCCAGACATAACTGCGATTTGATTTGTAAGTTAATACAAAAACGTACGAATATTTAACGTAAGTGTTAACGAAATA